>NW_010146997.1:25704-47877 GCF_000699245.1 Pterocles gutturalis | reverse complement strand
ATCTTTCGAGGTCCCTTCCAATCTCTAGCCTTCTGTGATTCTGTGATATATATATAAAGATGGAGAATAAACCCTGGACTGATACTTACTTTAATATCCCAATCTTCAGCTGCAGTCCATGCAATATTTCAGTTACACCATACACATCTGCCAGTAGGTGATGCGTTGACAAAATCTTTTTGGCATTTAGATGAGAGTAGTTTTCTTTCAAAAATGATAATCCACACATATGTCCATTGTTTAGCCAGTCTTTATCATAAAGATATTTGGCACTCCACCTCTGACCTGGGGTAAGCAATAAACAAATTGAGGGCCATCTTAAGCCACAGAATTGTATTTAAAACTAGAGTGCTATATTATATGCTGTACTCTCCTAAAAGTCTCCTAAAAACCATGAAAGAATGATTCAAGATCTTGCAGTTAATATACGAAAATTTAGTTTCCAGAGATTAAGAAGAAACTCGTAACTCTTACGAAAACCAAAATAAACCTGAAATCTCAAGACCTCTCTAAATGGCATTTGAAAGGGAAATCCTTTGCAATCAAAGTTTAATAAGAACTGTGCTACTATCAATCTAACTGCGAAAAAGAAAAAAAGCTTAAATAGGCATTTTATTTAACTACTGTATCTTTACTTTAAAAAAACCCCAAAAACTGAAGTTACCAAGAGCAATGTTAGAGTGTGTTTTTTATACGGACATATCCAAAACACCTAGTTTGTTTCTGAAAGACAAATATTTTGCTTCAAATACTAAAGTCAATATTTACTTACTAGAGGCCAGGAGAAAGCTTCATGAAAAGCAGACATTTCAAAGTTATCTGATAGCAGAGTTCTTCCAGTCTGCTTTGAGGTGCCTTTTACCAGACACTACTAGACAGAATACTGATGTAAGGGAGCTTTAGGTCTCCCATGCTACAGCAACATCCACAATCCTTACCCAACAGGCATGAATGAGTATTTAGCTAATACTTCTAGAGTAACTCAATAACTATAAAAACAAAACAAAAAACAAAAAAACCCACCAAAAAAAACAAAAAGAAAAAAACAAAAAACAAAACTAGAAACTTATAATGCTAATGACTGCAATATTATTGTTTACAATGAGGAACCCAGACAAACAGACTGACTAAGACCGCAATATCTTACACTCAATTTCATATCAGACTATCATCATATACAGAACAAAGAATGGGTTGATGGAAGCCCTTCATACCTTTCAGGAGAATACCCTGTCTATCTCCTTTCTGCCCATTATCCCAATACACTTTAAAATACTGACATTGTGAATGACCTTTTTCTCCTGACATAGAAAGAAAAGAAGTAATGGTTAGGAAGGGAGAGAAGATAAGAATTAGGGACACAGTCTCTGCATAGCAGGGGATAACGAAGTACCTAGTACAGTGCAGGGAAAGAACACAAGACAAGTTAGTTGGTTTTAATAAGAAAAAGCTTGACTGCTCAAAGAGTACACCACACAGAAGCATCAAACAAGACTCTATGCCATCTATTGAGATTCAGATTGGGGCAAATGGGAAAAGTCACATCTGTCCAGCTTGTATGTTCCTAAATTTTCTTCTCTAAAATAACAAATAAAATCTGTGCTATTTTATATATCGGCAAACAGTTTTTCTGAATTTAAATTCAGAATGAAAGTAAACTTGGGGGTGTAGTCTCATTGCCCTTTTGAAACAGCTGGACTACTTGATATTTCATCGGACGACTATATGTGCATTTGCATGAATTGTCAGGAAAAATACTAAGAGCTTTCTGCCAAATTGTATAGTTTTTCTCCAAATAACTGCTAAGAAAAATGTGTGTATGGACAGAATAATTTTTAAATCAGCATCTTCCCAATCAAATGTATTCAGTTTAAAAGTAAATAGACTTTTCCTAATTCTTATCATTTCAAATTTACCCTAACAATCTTCAAAGTTCAAGAAGTACTGTTTGTGCAGTTGTTTACTCTAATAAAAAGTGCTAGATTTTTTCATATTTTACATATTAAGTTCCATGCCTTTGTTTACACAATTCTGGACAAACACAAACACTGCAAAATTGCAATTAATAAGAAATTACATCCACAGTATTTTTGAGCGTACCATAGTAATGAGTCGTTTTTCTCTAAAAAAAATACTTAAATGAAAAGATGTGATTCCAAGTAAAGGCAAAACAGATCTCTGAACAAGAATTATTTGTTTAGGAAGACTTTTCAGAGGACAACGACATGAAAAAGTCCTAAGGTTTTGAGGGAATTAAGTTTCAACAACGAAAGCGATGGTAATTAAGATCATGAATAAGATTTAGCAAAGCTGAACAAGACATTACTAACAGGAAAGTAAGTTTCTCCTCAGAGCCAAACTCAGAATCCCTTGCCCCAAAGTATAACAGATAACACAAAACAGACAAAGCTTTAACAATTTAAGCAATGCATAACATCTCTGCTTAGAAATCCCAAGCAGACAGCTGGAGATAAAGGTGTTTTACCCGTACCTGGTGGATCTCTGCAGATGTAACAGATGTACTGCTCTGGAATGCTGTCCTCTAACAGTCCCATGCACACACTGTGTTGCCAACACAAGCACTCTTCACACTGACATCAGGAAAAACACAAAAACAAAACAGAACAAAAGCAAAAACTAAAACTAAGTAAATTCCAAAAATCAGAAAGTATTTCTTGTATTGTCAAAATGCAGAGAACAGCAGTTTAACTTAAACAGCTGGTTTGAGTAAGATTATTTTGGTTGGGCAATTTGTGTTTGGGTAAGCAAAGACATCAAGCTGAAAAATAGCTCTAGTTCTGAAAACTACCTCATCCACAAATTCCAGACTGGAAAAAAAACTGAAGATGTAATATTTAATAATATTTTATTTACAACATTCAGTATTTTAGCACCTAAATATTTAGTAGTGAAACATAAGACAGAAGTATAATATTACAGTAAAGTAGAAAGATAATGTAATACATTACAGCATAACAGTGAAAAGTAGAAAACTCTTCAGTTTAATTATTTATAGTTACAAAGCATCTCTCCAGTGCGCTAGAAAGATGTGTTTTTAATATCGCACCAATGGAAAATCTAAAAGAAAAAGAAAATGAAGAGAAAATGAAAGAGGAGAAACAAGAGAATAGGAGAGCAAAATAGAAGTGGTAAGACATGAGTGCCTAGAAACAGCAAACCAGTTGCTCTCAGTGAGATAAGACATGAAGAGGAAAAATCGGGCTGTCATTGGACTTTAGAAATGGGCAGGAAACGACTACTTAAAAATACATTTCTCTTTCTCAACTCAGCATTTGCCTGTGTTCTAATTATCTGCTGGTTTACTACTGAAAGTCTCTCCTCTTTGCTTTGACATGCTTTTGAGCATCAGCCTATTCAAAACACTGAAGTAACCTTCCCTCTTGTCACACCGCTTGCAATACAATTTCCTCTCCTCTCTCCAAGGACTTCTACACCAGTCCATTTTTCCACATTATTACCATGGCTGAACTCCTGCTTAGTTCCTCCAATACAGCACTGCACTTCAGTGTGTTCCCAGGGACAGTCTTTGTGTCCTTCATTTTCAGGTCTCTGTCATTTCAAAAAGGCTTTGTCCATTAACACAGGACGGCCATACTTGCTTCCTTCAAATCTCAACTAAAAAGGCTCCATATTTTCAACAGAAACTGTACCACATTAATAGTTGAATACAAACCTGTTTTTTGAGCGGGAGGGGGGAAAAAGAAAAAACACACACAGAGGAAGCTCTTTTTTTTTTTTTTTCCAAGTCACTGACATCTGAGTTCTTCCTCACCGTTGCTTGCAGCTGATCTAATTGCTATATTATGAATTTCTTGAGACAAAGACTTTAAATTATTTTTTACTAGATGGGAAATGCTCCCCTCATTAGAATACAAATAAATAAGCAGGAGGTGCAACCCATCAGCACCCGAATGCTGTGCAGACACTGTGCACTCTTCTTTCCTTTTTTCTGTACCAGCTTCTAAAGCCAGCTAGTGATACCTAGTTTGAGAAGTGCTATTCTAAAGATGAAGCACACACATCACATCACGGTTACTGACAATATTAATGTCTGCATAGCAGGGATCTTGCATACAGCTGAGGTACATTTACAGTGAGCAGAGTGGTTTCTACAATTGGTACTGCAAAACACAAAGGCCAAACCAGAAGCGCTGGTATAATCGGGATGGTCTGCAGACAGAAGCAATGATTTGCGTGCGGGAAAGGATACTTTATTCCAAATTTATCAACTGGCTATAGAGGAAAAAAAGGTTCCCTTTCCTTACAAACCTGTTCCACACATTGAATTGTTAGAGAAATCTCACCTAAATAGTTTTGCATACACCAAATAGAGCCATGCCAAACGAAAATATTTTGTTATTGTTCACTTCTGTTCACAGGTCTCTAGATAACTTTGGTCTCCAGCGCATCAAAAGGGAACCTTCACACGCAAGACATTCACATGGAAAACATACCCCTCCCCCTAAATTTCTTTACCTGAATCATAAAGCCATTTTCTTCATCCAGTTCACAAATGCATCTAACAATTTCATTGAGAGCATCATCTTCATCCTGAGACTCTTCAAAGTTTGTTGAATCAAAATCCTGATTGTATTCATCGCCACTAAGTAACAGACTCTCTGTAGAGGAATCATCCAAGAACTCCACATCTGAAAGGTCTAATAAAAATAAATACAAGTGAAATTGTGTGTGCAGAGATGCAATAATTTACAGAAATATAGGGGGGTTTGGCATTTAAAAATCTTAACCTGCAAACAGCAAAAAAACTGTTCTCAAACATACTGCTGGTATATTAGATTTCTTGATTAATTCTGCAAAATGCCTTTAATGTGATCTGGTCAGAAGCAGAGTAGCAACACTTAATCAAAGCAAGCAGAATGTAGAACAGCTTGAGGAGTAAGCATTTCGATTTAAAACGATGAAGTATAAATCAGTCACCATATTTATAGCTACAATCCCAAACATAAACCAAATTATTTCCTTTTAAATTCTCCTTCTTAAAGAATTAAACCTACAAACTGAAAGTTGCTGTTCAGCCAACCTACTTTCTCCACTAAGGTCAACAGACAAGATAGCTCTCGGATACTGGTATGACGTATTCTTCTCTGAGAACATGCTGCGCAAAGTCAGAGAGCTCCCTGAGGACCGTGTTAAAGGAGAGGAGCACCTGTCCAAGAATTCAACAGAACTATCTTCATAATCTGAATAATCTGAAAAGTTAAAAGAGAATAAATCACTTACAAAAGTAACGTTTATGACAAATGCAAAAAAAAAAGTATATTTAAGTATACTGTAACATTATGTTCAGAAGTAATCTCAACACTGAGGTATTAGGATGATGAAACTGTAAATATGAAATGGCAAGAGTGCTTCATAACATTTTCTAAGAGAATTTCCAGTAAGAAAAAATGAAGTTGAATAGCTAAGACAAGCATTATGCATTTAACTCTCCCCCTCCATCTCTGAATGCACAGAGGAATAATTTTTCCTAGAATGTTATACAATCTTCTTCCTCCACAATTCATTCTGTACCATCTGCTATCCTTAGAGATGCTCCTAGTAGCGCCCTCTTTTTGCCTTAGGTCTGTTTGTAGCACTACCAATATTGCTACCTAGAAGTAACTGTGGCCTGTCCTGTCAGGTTAAGTGATAAAAGCTTGTCTGCACACCTGCAGAGGAGCATGGGAAGCCCAAAGAAAACCCTCCTGAGATGCTCCCAGTCCCATCACTGGAGCCATCAGCTACTGATGGGCCAACGGCTCCTGGGATGGGTCTGGGAACATCACAGTAGGATAGGCACAAGCCCAGAGGAGGATGATGAGCAGATTAACAACAAACACACCCTGCCCAGGGCCTTCCCAGGGCTGTCCCAGTAGCACCATCACCCCCATTATCCAGGCATAAAACCCATCACAATGTGTCACCCAGAGCATCTCTCTGGAGCCCCTTTTAGACTAAGGGGGGTTGCAGACCAGGGGTGGGCACACTATGGGACACGTGGGCAAAAAAATTTTTGGATTGCACGAGACTTATTATGGATTGATTAGGGAGGGAATCAAAGGTGGGTAAAATGGATGGATCTAAGTGATTTATGGAAGAACTAGTGTAGGAAAATTGAGGAATAAGGGGACAAAAAGGGCCAGTTGTCCATAAATAGTTTGCTTCTCTGTATGCTTGTCTGTCCTGTCTGTGCTGGGAGAGGTGGTGGAGTCTTCCTCCTTGAAGATATTAAAAAATTGCCTGGACATAGCTCTGGGCAACCAGCCTTAGGTGGCCCTGCCTGGGCTTGGGGTTTGGACCAGAGGACCTCCAGAGATCCCTTCCAACCTCAACCATTCTGTGATTCTCATTGAACCCCAGGTGAGAGGCTCCCTATTCAGTGTGCAGGTGTGTGTACAGGGGTCTGAGTGCCAACAAATGAGGTCAAACCATAGGTCAAAAGGCTCATGTGTCTGGTGCCAGCACCTGGAGAGGCTGGAATGACCGAAGTGCCAGCCACTTGCAAGGGACCTCTGGTCACAGAGAACCATTAGGTTCATGCTGCAGCACCTGGAGCCAGTGCGAGTGTGTAACTGTTGGCAGATATCAAGCTGGACCAGCCGGTGAGCAGGTGAACTGGCCTGGGAGCAAGGAACGAGTGGGTGTGCAAGGGCCAGCTCTAGGTGAGAGCCAGGGAGGCTGTGGGAATCTGAGGAGTCCTGGCCAAATCTGGGAGTGTGAGCGTGTGCACGTGACTGAGGTGGTCTGTACTGCAATGGGGCTGTGGCCTCTGGGGCTCACATCTCCAGGTGCCAGCAATTGGGAAGACTGAGATCCAGAGGCGGCTACTGGGCAGAGAGCATCTGCACCCAGCTGCTGGAGGGATTCAATCTGTACATACACATCTGTATATTCTTACTAGAGGACCCTCATCCTGCGCAGCCAGAGAAGGGAGCAGGATGAGGCTGTTAGAGCGCACACACAAGCACTGACAGCACCGTGCACTTGTGCCTACTGGTACTATAGCAGTATTGACAATTATATCGATACCAGCATGACATATTTTCCTCTAACAGATACTATCTGCAACAGTCTCAAGGAAGACATTTGCAAGCCTGTCCTTAACCAGAGTGACTGGAGAGACTGTCCCAGGTACGTTACGGAATCACAAATAATGGAATGGTTTGGGTTGAAAGGGACCTTAAAGTTCATCTAGCTCCAACCCCCCCGCCATGGACAGGGACACTTTCCTGAAAGACCTGGTTGCTCAAAGCCTCATCCAGCCTGGCCTTGAACACATCCAGGGACGGGGCATCCACAACTTCTTTGGGAAATCTGTTCCAGTGTCTCACCACCCTCACAGGAAAAAAATTCTTCCTAATATCTAATCTAAATCTGCCCTCTTTCAGCTTAAAACTGTTACTCTTCATCTTATCACTACACTCCCTGATCAAGAGTCCCTCCCCATCTCTCCTGTAGCCCCCTTCACGTACTGGAAGGCTGCTGTAAGGTCTCCCTGGAGCCTTCTCTTCTCCAGGCTGAACAACCCCAACTCTTTCAGCCTGTTCTCATATGGGAGGTGTTCCAGCCCCCTGACCATCTTCGTAGCCCTCCTCTAGACCCACTTGAGCAGGTTCATGTCCTTCTTATGCTGGTCAACTGGTAAATAAGAGTAGCTATCCATGTACTCCTCTTAAAACTTATTACTTTGAATATAAGTGAGTAATCAGATCTCTCCTTTGATCCTTCTGTAGGAAGCATTCATGCTACCACCTGTATCTACAGTTTTCTTGTAATGGTTTTCACAATATGCTTCCCTCCTAAATACCTTCTCCATCAAGTCATTGTTCATATTTACATTCTCCTTCTGTCAAAACCACACCATCTATCACATTTCCTAAGTATATTCACTGCAGGTGAGTCAATTCAAGGAGTAGTTGCATTGTTATCAACTTCACTGTAAGAGAACTGGATAAATAACAGAAATTACCTGCCTTCTGTGTTAGATGGGTTTTATACCAACAGTCAATCAGGCATATACTCAGAATTAAAAAAAAATCTTCCGTTGGGATTTTGTTTGTTTTAAAGCCTTGTACAAAATTTCTATGGAACACACAACATGCCCGCTCCCTCTTCTTCCCCAAGATGCTTTAATCTGATTCCGAAGTAATGGAGCATGCTCACACCCTTTCCTTTCTGCCCATGCTCTGAGCAGAGTGAGCTAATCCTGGAGAAAGAGGGGACTGCTTCTTTTGACAGATCATTTTTCAATGGGCTTTTTCAGGGTCAGAGAATGGAGTCACAATCTGCCAAAGCATTTTTCTTTTTTCTCCAGTTAAAAAAAAAAATATCCAGGCAGAATACGTCTGGATTGATAGAAAAAGATTTTCACCAGATGAATTTGAAAAGAAAATGCTCAAGCTTTACACTGCTTTCTGCATCTAGATTTAAGATTTCTATTCGTTTGGGGTACTGGGACGTACACAGTTTTTTCTCCTAATACTTACAAGCATTGGATATGGCCCTCAGAAGTTGGAACCTAATTATAGTACCTCTGCCAAGCTTTGAAATTTCAAGACAAGTTGACAGAAAGACCAAAGGAATAAAAAGAAGGAAAAAATCCAAACAAACCCACAAACCACCCTACAACCTCAACAAGATAAAACCATAGAACAAACACTAGGCACAAGAGCACGGCTGATATTAATTTGCAAGAGGTACTCTATTTGAGTCAATTTGGATGAATAATGTTTGCAGAACCCATTGCATGTCAGAGCTGTGTGGAGCAGAGAACCAAGTGCACCCCAGACAGTGCGAAGCCTTAGACTCTCTGATCTCAAGCACAGCGTTTCACGAAACAGCAAAGTATCACATGCTCAGATGACAACCACCAGTCTGACCAACTCCTCCCAAACCTTCTGAATTGTGCATTACATCAGTCTTTTCTATGATTTATCTAAATTCCAGGATTCAACACAAAATTACAGATAAATTCCCTATTTACCTCTTTCTTTGGAAATACATGAAACAGAGGGCTGGGGAAAATACTATGCCAATGTTTCCCCATGACCAATTACACATTTGTAGTTTTAACCTTATTTCAAACCTGTAGCTCACCTTGTTATCTATTAACACAGTTCTGCTCAAAAGATCTTTTTTTCAAATACTTCAATCATCATTTTGCTTATTCTTATGCAAGTTATTTTTCAAACACTTTTACATCAACACTCAGTGTCATAATGCTCAAAGGACAGAAGAACTATAAAACATTTTTCTCACTCTTATTACTGCACTGAGAGGGCTGCTGGGGATATTGCTGCACACAAGGTGATGGCATATTACTCTTGAATATCTTCCTAAAAATGGAACCTGTGTAGAGTATTAACTCACTCTGACACGTTTTAATAATCACAGATGAAATAGCCAGGTCTACTTAGGGTCTTGGGGTTTTTGTTCTTTTCTTTGGCTCTTGCTTACCCAGCATTTACCAGTATCTTCTCGCAAATACTTAGATGCCTTCACAGTGCAAGTAAAAAACTCCCTGTAATTTTTAGGTAAAATACACAATTGAAGTTTATAGTTTAAAATTACATTACTTCAATATAAAGATGGTGAAGCACATGAAACAAGGTTTATTGCAGTTCACATTCAAGCACTGCATGATTTGGGAGCATTTTCATATTATAACACAAATTTTGGACAGACAAACACGTAATCACCCTAGAGATCCACAAGGCATCTTTAAATGCCTGTAGTCAGAAGCTCCTTTTAATGCACAGGGTCCTTCCACATGGTCTTGAGAAAATGTCTTTGTTTGACAGGTTTGATGAGTCTGTATTTGCTTATTCTGTTATTTTTATTGCCATAATGCTGCAATTAAGACAGCACTGGATGCAAAAAAGGAAAATCAAGGAACCTGTTAACATGATTTTATGGGATATTAAAAGAACAAAAGGATGTGGAAAAGGGGAAGAAATACAAAGACACAGCAAAACTGTACTGGTCAGTAGGATAGTTATCTTTTTATTAAAAAAAGAAAACCCAAACACTGTCCAGTTTTTCCACAGAAATCATGCCAAGGAGTTACAAAACAGTAGAACTTTAAACCACACTCTTACAGGAGTACTTCTCAAAACAAGTAGAAAAAAAAGCACAAAGTGGTCTGAAAGGGTTTTTTTGTTTTGTTAAAAAAGCACAAGCTACCCAGAGCCTCATATCTAAAAACTAAATTATTTTTCTCCCGTTATGGAATGGAAATAACAGACAAAAGAAAAAGATGAGTGATACGATTAAAGAATCAGAATAGGGAAGTGAGACAAAGACAAAGGGAACAGCCATTTGTCAGGACAACAGACAAGGTTGTTGCAACAAAGATGCTGACTTCAGCTGTTAAGGATTAACTGTTAAGGAAGGGCTGCATTTTATACAGTAAACCACTGAAATTTAGCAACAGACTAGATACTAGGATAATTTTAATGTCCAAGCAAAATAGGTAGGATGTGTATAAAGATCGTCAAATAAATCTGAAGAGATAAGAAGAGTGAGCATATCTTTTGAAGGAAGAAGAAACATCTGTGCAATATCTATGTCTATCACATAGAGACAGGCTATAAATGCAAAAATGAGGTCATAGGCCTAAGCATCCTTTCAATATTTAAGGCTAAAACTTATTCTTTGAAATTTCTAAAATTTGACATGCATATTGTTTAGAAACAAGTCTTAATATCTAATGCCAGAAATACAGAGTGGTTACGCTTATTTAAAAAAATGCAAATTGAACTTACCATGCTGTTTAGATTTCTTCTTTTTTTTCTTCTTCTTTTTCTGTTTTGATTTATGATCTTTCTCCTTTTTCTCTTTTTTCTCCTTTTCCTTTTCTTTCTTTTTACCTGAAATAAGAATTAAAGGTTTTAAAACAGCAGAACCATTCCAAATTACTTACTTCATTTGGCTTAACCCAAACATGACATTCAAAATCAAGTATTTCAGCTGGACAGTGAGATCAAAATGCTTCAGTTAATTTACTTGATATCTTGGGCATGTCTCATTTAAAGGAATCTCTCTCAACAAATAATATTTTGCCATTTTAAGCATTTCCAAATGAGATATCATAGCAGAAGATACAGCAAAGCACATAAAATATGTGACACTATTTAAATAGCTTCTAACATCTATTTTACTTACACCTTATAACAAAAAGGTCTGGGCAAGAGAAAAAGCTTTCGAAAGTGCAAAATTCCAAACTAAAAAGATAACACCATCTTAAAAACATATATTAGGCCTATAGAAAGTAATTTGAAGGAAATTCCAGAATCACAAAACTGATGATGCTGTCAGCACTTTCTACTTCATAGTGACATCCTTACAGACAAGTGATTCTGACTAAAATTTATGATACATTTTTTACACTGCAGTTCACTTTTAACCACTGTCGGTATACACATGAGGACAAAGACTTTGTCTCAGAAAAATTCTACTTATCCCATTAATTCTCCCCAGACAAAACACATCCTACAAGATTTTTACTCCATAATAATTTTCTAAGTAATCAGCAGTGAGATAAATAATGAGGAAATTGACTTGTTACAGAAAATAAATCCTTAAAGTCAGTGTTAAAGGATTGTTTCCTGCACACAAATCGGAGTCTTAGTATCTTCTTGGGGAAGACAGAAACAGAACTTTAACATCCTAGAAAAACAAGGCAAAATCACTTATGAATTCTTGTCCATCTCTATTTTTTCTTCTTTAAAAAAAAAAAAACCAAAAAAACACAGGATAAAATCAAAGCCCTCTTAATATTTTCTTTACAGAATTGACAAATGTTTTGCTAATAACGTTTAACTGCTTTCTCCTCCCCCCCCAAATCAGTCAGTACAAGGAAATAAAGGAAGTATCATTAATTCAACCAACAAACAAAAAACAACCAGCTTTTTTTTTTTTTTTTTTCCCCAGGCCTCTCAAATGCTTTTGGATCATTCCAAATCCTTGCTATGGGGACTTTCATTTTTTCTTATAAAATTATTCTTCTAATATAAACTTGTCATATATATAAAAATTGTTTTTAAGACCTAAACAAACAAAAGAAGCGCAGCTGGACTCAGGAAGTAACTTATGCTTTTACATTTGCTCTTCAGAGACATGAAGTGTTAAGAGTATTTTTCCTTCTCTCCTAAAAATATTACTGCTCTGTACATACCATATGTAGAACCCTTCTCTTCCAGTTTTCCTTTTCTTTCCATTCTCACTGCACCTGCAAATTGAAGATGAATATAAAACATAAGTGCAATGTCTGGCTGATGACCCACTTTCTTGTAAAAGTCAGTAGACCGTAAAATGTCCTAACGGTACATAATAACAACTAACATACAAACAACAAAATTATTTTTAATGTCACTTTATGATTATCTTTATTGGCTAAAACACTGGAAACAAAAAGTATTGTAGTTTACCAACTTCTGAATGCTCGTCCTTCTCAATCACGTTCTTTAATATTTTCTCCTTCAGACTCTCAAAACATTTCTCCTTTATGGGCACAGAGCACTGTATCTCTGTCCCTTCAGAGCTCACTGATGTGGAAGACCTCTTTTTTTTACTATTCCCTTTGGGTAACTTTAGACTATTGGTTAAAGGCATTTCCAGATGTAAGGCATTTACATGGGACGAGGGTGCTGAAAACAAGAACACAGATTTACTAGGCATTCCGTTGAGGATTGCAGCCAGATCCCTGGCTGGGTCAGATCACTGAAATGTCAAATTTTGGTAATAATATCATCATCACACTTAAAATATAATTACTGCATATGAATGCCTAGGTCTTAAGTCTTACATGCAAGACAACATATGCCACAGAAGGTTTTTCCTTCTATTTTGGAATATGCACTCACTTTTAAACTACCTGTACTGTTTAAAGTGTACTTCTGCTGCTACTTTTAGGCCTTTTTGTTTCCTTTTTATTTCACTATAATAGAAACCCATGTCCATAGTAACGGTCAAAGGTGTTGACATCGTCAATAGCATTTAAGTTAATATTCCATTACGTGAACAGAGAAACTAAGCTCTGGTACACTTTTAGTGCTGTGTATAAAATTTATGCTTCTGCTTGTTGCACTTTTTATTGATTTGAATAGTATTTAAATCTTGTCCTGTCTTTCATGTGTATATTTAACCCACATTTGCATTACATGCAAATACTGTGATAATTTGTCAGAATTCAGCATCATATACTGACAATTCTTATCAGGCACTATTCAGAAAAAGTTTATTCGTTAAATATTTAGCAAATTAGGAAATAACATGGCAAAACAAAACTCAAATGATAATTTTCATTGCTAATATTTATAATCAAATAGGACAATAGCATTCTCAAATATTCAAATTAGAACTAACGTTAAAGAACATTACTGAGGTCATTCAAAACTCTACTACTGTGTTGATCAATATTGTGAGAGCTTTAAGTTTCATTTAAATTTAATTAGGAAAGTCTAATCTTCATCAGACGATGCCAAGGACATACTGTCCAAAAAAGCAGCTCTGCGAAGTCATAAGGGGTCTAGGTTTTTCAATGCCAAATGTAAACACTTGGAGGCATCAGTCATCTCTGGTGTCTCTCAACGTAAGCCCAACAAAAGTACCAACGTGTAAAAAACACTCGGGGTTAAAGTGCTGAATGAAAAAAAAAAAAGTCCTGAAAAATATCTGCTAGCAGTCAAGACATTAAACAATACAAAAGACAAAGCTGATTTGGAACAAAAAGCATTTAAATAAGGAGTGTTAAGATACTTCAGTAAATTCATCAGTCATAAAACGATTCTGAGGAAAAGGCAACAACGTCTCAGGGTTGATTCCATAGGGCGGCTTTCCAGGCTTGGACAGACCAACCCAATTGTACTATGATACAACATACACATTACACGAAACTTACTCCAGCTCCTAGGCAGCCTTCTCAGGAAAACAACCAAAATGACACAGAGCAGAAAGCTGCAGCGGCAGCAACAGCTACAGCAAGTAGTACATCACCCACCACACCACACCACACAGTGCTTTTAAATGCTAGATGTTCCCAGCTGCAAGACACAAGACTAAACCATGCAGTCTAGGCAGCAGCCACAAGCAGCTGCTCAGTTCTGTGTGCTGGATTCTAACAAGACATGAGACGCGTGAGCACAGCTGAGGCTACCTGAGCCTTTCCACTACCTCAAATCAGCCGCCTCACCTAAGACCATAAACATTTCCAGACTGGTCGCCTATTCAGGCTCTTGCCTTTGTCTGTATTTCAAGTGGACTTAGCTTGCTGGGATACTTCCTTGATACAAAATACCATCCAAATTATTCCTTTCTTGGTTTTCCTGATTAACATTTGTCTCTGTTACAGGACCGAACTGCTTTGCCATCTGTGGAGCAATGAGTATATTTTAGCACCTCAGTGAAAGAAAAAAGTGACACTTCTCCACATCATCATGCTACCAACGTTTTGCCTCGTTCCTAAAAAGAGCACAAAATGATCACCCAAATGCATATAATTTCATTAGGTTGCTGCCATTTTGATGAAAAGATGTGAGAATACCCCATACAAACAATCTCAAGAGAAATTTAGTCTCGATATTAATTACTATTTTAACTTCATTATTCAGCAGAAATCCTGACCTCAGACATTCAAATTTGCTCTGATATTGACAGCCACAACACAACAAACTTCAGTACCACAATAATTTTCAACACAAGCACATTTGACAAAGTAATCAGCAAGTAACTAAATGAATATCTGAGGGAACATTTATGATGGGCAGAAATCTGCTACAGTCACACAAATATCCATCTCAGCAGCAGAGCTCTCCAGACTGCCTTTCTATAGTAACCTGAAAAGATAAATTGCTATTATGCCTGCATACACTGCAATGTAATTCTTGGCTTTTACTTTTATCAAGCAGAAATCATTCTAGATTGGAAATCCTAAATTCTCGAATTCTAAATGAAATGTTAAGGCTTGGAAAAATCTAATCTTCAACTGTGCAATCGCTATACCTTACAAATAACCACAAAATTAGACAAAACAGACAATCACAGTCTGAAGGGCAAGTAACAAATATATCAAGAAAAGCACTGGTTTATAAAAAAATTCCTTCATGGAAATCTTACCATATGTTTAACTGTTAGTTTTAATTGCAATTTTATTTCTGCTGAGGAATCTAGTCAGCCACTTCCCACATAGTGATGCATGGGAGGTCTGCAATTAGCACTCAGCAGAGAGAAAGATGGTTAGAGATTAGACTTGATAAACTACTGATTATGTCATTGTTCTAAGATCAATCTTATCACCAGAAGACTGATTTCAGATTAAAAACAAGTGCAAACCACGGCAATTTTCAGCCTGCTTTGCAACATGTTTCCAATGCTAGCTTCTCCAGGTCTGGCGCAGTGAAGCGACACAAGCCCCGCTCACGTGAGCGCAGGCACAGAACAGGATGAAAAAGCACAGCAGCACAGACGGGCTTTTAGTGGTACTGCTTATTTCAGTTCAGCAAATTAAAATGAATCCCATCAATGTGAGGCAACCTACTCTGTTGCATGATATTCTATTCCATGGCTTTCGACGTTTCAACTTTCCTAATGGCAAAAATATCATAATCTGCATTACTATACATCTTAAATCATAACATGACCAGCATAATTAATGGTTCTATCATAATTAATTTTGTTTTGAATTCCCAGTGCATAGGATGAATTTTATATCTAAATGCACTTTAAATAGATATTAAAGATTAATACCAGATCCGGCATAAAACGATCTCTTTAGGAAGGATGAGAACATGAAAGGTTATTGCTTGCCTTCAGCTAACTAACTACCCCAGGAATCAGCTGGGAACTTCAGGGCATAGATTAGAATTAGGGAGTAAACCTGACTGTTAACAAATGTTCAGAGTAAAACAAACAGCTCCAAAGTAACAAGAGCTTTAGTTCACTAGAGTCTAGATACCTCTTAAAAGCAAGGTGACCAATAAGACCCGAAAGAGGTTATTAAAAAGCAACTAATCTTGTTTTCTAGAAATTTGGTACATCAACCCTTTCTTGTTCCTGCTGCAGTAAACTGTTATGAATAAAATTATTAAAAGTATACATTGCTTTTGGTTTTTAGCATAAGTGCAAATTTCTCCCATACAATTAACCTCATGTTACCCTACTAGCAAAATCATCTAGACTGAGCTAGAACAGGAAATAACAGCTAATGATAATATAGTTATATTACAATTAAAAATATATTAATAGTTATATGAGTAAATGTAACAATATTTTCCTTTTACTTAAAATTTAAAACCCAGATTACTTGCTGAAATTAAATTTCCTCAATATGTGACAGTCAAACTTAACACAAATGGTGTGGAGTTATAGAAACCAATAAAAATTATCACAAATTTAAAATTACAACTACAGAAAGATTTGAGCTTTATGTAGTCAGAACTGGAAAACTGCAGTGTTTTGCATCTATTCAGACTGACTACGAATTCAAAGTCTGTGAAAGGCGAAGTGACCAACAGGCCAGTTATCTACAACTTAAGCAGTTTGACAAATGAAAACAAGGATTCTTAGGTATGTGTCTACAGTATCCAGTGATCACAAGTAGGTCCATACACCAGTTTAGGCAAAGCAATACCTCTGTCAACAACTAACTGGTAGCATACCAGCATACTTCCATGTAGCCTGCTGACTAAAGGAATTGATCACAGTGCTTCTGTGCTGCCTTTATGAAATGACAAGTTATTGATTTTTAAGCAATGATTTTTAGATCTGTGTTAATACTATGAGTTGCAATTTATGGTTCTGCACTTCAGTGCACCTCATCCCTCCCCTCTGAAAAACACCAAGTTAGTATCTTTTCAATAAAGAAGTCATTAGAATACATAATTTTCAGCAACATAAAGTTATTCTCTTCAATTGAGTCAACTGATAGCCCTCATCAGAAGTTTAAAACTTCAAAGCCACAAATTGCATTTGTGGGTCTAGAACGTACACTCTTTTACAAAGGGTCAGCGATCATGGTAGGCTGTTCCAGGCTAAATACTTTGTTACCTCCGTGATTTCTGAAACAGTTTTCTGTTATGTACTCCAATGAATATTAAGACAGCAGGTCCAACTTACGCACACTTAGCAAATTCCATAGTGGTGTCAACATCTAGAACACCTGATCTGTCCAGACTGTGTCAATAAAATCTAAACTGCAGAAATATCATAAAAGGCCATAGATTTAAAATAAGTTTTCAGATTAAAAAAACACGACAATTACAGAATAATCTGGATTTTACACCAGAGTTCTCAAATTGTAATGTATATAGTCACAATGCACACACTACACAATTCAATATATTAAACTGAAGCATGCAGATGTTCCTGCATAACACAAGTTAACTTTTCTCAATAATTTCAAGCATCAACAGGAATGAGAAAGGAAAGCTTTGGGCACCTCTCTTTATATCTTAGTTTGCCTTTGTTTAAACAGGCTCAATAAAAAAGGAAAAGTAGTAATAGAGTGGATTCTATTCATTCTCCTGAAGCATGCAATAATTTGGTGTAATTATGTGTGCTTTAGTGACACAAGTTGAGAATCTGTGCTATTTCAAAAGTAATAAGATGCCTTCTAAAGCACAGAACACAACAAAAACTATTCAACAGTGTAAAGTAACTCCAGAGGTTTCAAACCTGAACCCAAAAGCTACATTTTTCTTTATCAAACTTCTTAGATTAGTCTTTCAGCCCACAAAGCTTAAATTGCTGAAAGGGATGCTGGGCTGCATACTTCTGAAAACTTCTAACACTTGGATAAAAAGTTAGTATGAAAGCTCAAGACAGAGTTCTATTGATTACATGGAAGAAAACTGTAATACATGAAAATTAGGAACAAAACATGGGTCTATCCAGAAGGCAAAAATACAAAAGACAAAAAAAAGTAGCTGGCAAAGCAGTTCCTTAAGACCTTATAACTCTTAAATATGTAGGTCCAAAAAAGCTCCATTAAGCTTTAAATACAGTATAAACTCTATCCTCCAGCACAGGTTGCAAGTGCTTCCATCTTCCCATTCTGGACTCACGTAGTAATACCAGATTTTGTCAGGGAATGGTTCTCCTTGACACAAAGTGTGTGGACATGTCAAATATTTTTCAGGCCTAAGTAAAGGTGGCTATAAATTAAACATAGTGTTTCTTTAATTAGACTAAGCTGTGGTCAAGACCAAGACCCAGCTCAAAAATAAACAGGTACAAGTGCACCCATGGATACTGGGTTTAGAAGCAGCTCACTCAGACTCCAAGCCAGTCCCACGATGGAAGCAGGCAACAAAATAAATACTCATCCTCATTACCAACTACACCTTAAATGATCCAGAAAACATATCAGAAAAGCCAGAAGTCAAATTCCTAATAACTGAAATGAGTTCTAATAAACAAGAAACAGATGGTAGTTGGAAATTGTTGGATTCTTTTATGGTCTTGTTCTGTGAATGGGTGAATACTCAACTCCCAAAAGCATTTCTCTTAGTGGCAGAAGACACGAGATAAAAGGACTTTTACAGAAATAATTTTCCCAGGAATATGCAATTCTACTGCTACGCAATGTATCAAAGGCAAACGAAGACTGTCACATGGTTTCATTCGAGAAATTAAGTAATATTTTTAAAAGCTTAAGTGGCAGCTCATTAGAAATTCCCATAGCCCTTATTTTGACAAATCAGTTTAAGAGATTAATAGAGTGGGGGGGAGGGCGGCAGAGAGGGGAGTGCGGTGGGAAGGATAATTGCAATCATCCATTTTAATCTATGCAAAATTGGTCCAAGAATCCTACCCAGCTTTTGCTCCATCAGGTTAAATAGCTGTGCTACAACTCAATGAAGTGGTCAGCTTACACCTTCAGTGGGAGTAAGTGTGGGCAGACACCCAAGAAGGGCCTGTAAATGCTAAACAAAATGCTTCACTGACCTATTGAGCACTGCAGCTATGCTATCAGCTTAATGCAACGTTGCTGTTTAGTTTTTTTTCCCCCCCTAAACAAGACTAAGCTATAGTTCGAGTGCCATAATGATATACTTCACATTGTCCTCCCTTAAGATTACATTTACAAAAAACTTCCCCAGCAGAGTACAATAATTTGATTTTTTCATCCTCTTAATTTATTGAACAATTTTCTCATTTAAAAAAAAAAAAAAGGCTTGTGAAAGAATTCTTTCTCAGGAGCCAATTAAAAATGGTAAGACACCCACATAAGAGACTTAGTTATGAAAAAAGTATACAGACACCTAACATACACTAGACGAAAACAACCCACTTTTAGGGTCTGCAAATCACTATGTAAACCCCTCCCCAATTGTGTTACTTGCCTCTAACCAAGTGCTTCACTTAAATGACAGCAGCCAGTAAACTGTTAAAAAGTTAGAGGTAGCACAGAGCTCCAGTACCAGGCTCTATGCTAACTCTGTGGGTATGAACCAAGTCTATGTGAGTTTTAGAGGATTTTTCGTAAATATTTTCATGTACCATTTCATAGCAAGTAAATGACAAAATTTCCACTGCAAACAGAAGCAGAGGTAGAGAAATGCTGCCTCACAAAATGCCAATAAGTTTTAAAGCTGAAGCCACAAGAGCAATGAGTACATCTAGATTTAGTATATATTAGTATGTTAGTAAACAACTTCATATATTATTTTTTACAAGTTTTAACAACATAAAATATTTTTAAAACACCACTTTTTACTTTCCACACTCTCAGATCCTCCTTAAACTGTGTTAGAAGAAATGCTAGTGCAGCTCAAAGTCAGCAGAAGATGAAGAATAAACAGATGGATGGACGCCAGAAAGAGTGGCAGGTTTGTGGGTGTGCAGAAAGGGAAAAAAGTATTCCCTCTTTCTGTGTAACTGAACATATACATGTTATAACCCTACAACTATAAATCTAACTGGTTGTATACTGAATCTCTTTACCTGACGCTGTTGTAGCTACTCTTCCATCAGTTACTGCTTTGGAAGAAAGATATGTAATCATCTGAATATCTTCCTTGTCTTTACTGGGATATTCATTACGGAAAGTGGATTCTGTGGATAATGGTGCTGTAACTTCCGAACTACGGCTTAAATCAAGAGGGAGACACGGTCCACGCTTCTCAAATGATATATGAGCAACATCAGGTACTACATAAAAGAAAAAATGTAATATTAAAAAAGATACATAGGCCCAAAAAACAACAGTTTGGATTGCAGTGTTACATAACATAAAAACAGCATACAGGTTTAGCTACAATAAGTCAAAATATCCCATTATATGAAAACTGTGAAAGGTCTAATTTTTATGGTTCAATTTCTCTTGGGCAGTTCTTTATTAGATTAAGATACATTACCCTCCAATTTTGATGACTGTTGGTTTTGACCACTGATGGAGAACACTTTTCCATCAGTTACTGAAGAGGGAGAAGAAACTTTTTCTACAGAATCATCAGGCAAGGAGCAAGTGGCTAAACGCTGTGATCTTCTTCTCCGTTGGCTATGTTTGTAGGATCTAGGGGAATTCACTGGCTGTGATGGACCTAAAAAGAGATCTTTCAATGTTCATGAAGCAGAGAGATAGATCATAATCTTACCGCAGTATTTAGGATCTAAAGATGGGGAGTACTTTAAATAGCTCTTATTTGCAAAGCTGGTAATCACAGTAGAACTGGTAACTAAAAACTGTAACTACCAGGAGCAAAAGAAGAGTTCTGCTCAAAATACGATTCTGCTTTTTGCTTATTATACATTATTAGGGCATCTACTTCCCCACTGATAAAGGCTGTTGCTTCAGGCAAACAGCATACTTACAACAAGCAACCCCCCTGTATAACCCATGAGAGTAGGCTACTTCTAATGGAAGGGGGCAATGGGATTTAACAGTAAACAGGACAAATGATCACAGTTAAAGATCTAAAAAGTCATGGATAGTGCTAACATACAACTTAAAAAAATAACCAAAAGCAGTGGCTAACTTTATATCCCAACTCCCATCTTCTGCTAACCTGATATCAATACTCCAACTACATTTCAAATGCACACTGACAATGCATGGCACAGTAAGAAGGCTCAAGAACCTCATATATAAAGAACAAAGTGAGGGAGGAGATTGATATAGGTTAATATAGGCCTGATTCATTAAAAACAAAAAACCCACACTCCCCTACACTTCTATTTTACCCAGTTTCAGAAACTTTCGCTTAGAAAGCCATTTAAGTCATTATTACACTGTAAATCACTGTTCTCTCATCTTCTTATGCAGTTTTTAGAGTCAAAGATGTAGAGATTTAAAAATAAAGACACAGCAAAATTAAATTTCCATTACATGCGGCAAAGACTAAGAAGCCAAAGATTAAAAGACAGCACTAATGAGATCTAAGCTATTAAGTACCCAATTTTTAAAGGAGCTAATTTTTAAAATATCACTAGAGAAGTATAACTTCATACAAAATACAAACATGCTCAAGGAAAACTACTTACCATTATTTTAGGGGTGGGGAGGGAAGGTGTACTACAATATAGATGACCACTAATATTTTGTTGGGACAAAATACAATTCGTACCAACATGTCCTGAATAAATAAAGATGTCTGAATTCACACCCCTCCCTCTCCCATTCATTTAAAGTTATCTGTGAGAAAAGATTACAAGAAACTTATCTCCTAAGGGAAAATATCAAATCAAGGTTAAGGGGAACACACAATGCAGGTAGTCTTCCATCCTCAACCACTGCTCTAAAAGTGAGCCACAAATGTAGCCCTCGACTTACTGGAACCCACATTTATTTCACTATTGGCTTCATCATTTAACGATCTTCAGGCAAAGAGCCTGACCCTAACCAACACTAAAAACCTACTGTAATCTCAAAAAATTATAGAAATACTTAAACATTCACAAAAAAAAAAAGCATATTCAAAGATGCAGCATAAACCTTTCCCTGTTCTTCTGATAACTAATATTTTGGTACTTTGTAAATCAGTTACACATGTTAAGAAGCTGAACACCTATGGTATATTTCTAACACCATAGAGACAAAGAAACCAAATTTTTTATTTTCCTAGCACGGATCTTGAACCCATCACATTTGGAGGAAATATCACATATAAGGTGAAGAATGCCACAGCCAACAGGTACAGCACATCGTCCTGCTGA
>NW_010146997.1:0-25685 GCF_000699245.1 Pterocles gutturalis | reverse complement strand
AGATCCACAACCAATGTGTACGTCTTTTCTTTTTAATGAATCAGGCCCCTTCAGAAGAGAGGTTTGATTTTTCCTGTATCACTGTTAATACTAATGTGGAGATTTAAGCTGGAGGGAAAGCCAACCACTAAAAGCCATGACTCTACAAATATTAATGTATTATTTAAATATATTATTTCCAGTAGAGTAATTCATATGCCTTACTATGTGACTTGACTTTTAAAATACTGAGCTACCCCTAATTCTCCCACTCGGACCTTTTATTTAAAGCAGATTCATTTCTAAAAGCAATAGCCATTTACAACAAAAAAATATTTCTGTATATCTGTTATGAGTAATTACGGTATTTTTTTTTAAAATGTCTGTGCTCACTAGTTTTATTTATCACAGAAGAAGGAAGCTGAGAGACCAGCGTCAAATCCTCGACTTGTATTAACTCTGGGGAAAGTGGTGATTTAGGGGGCTTTATACACCCAGAAGAATCTCCAGATTCTTGTTTGCATTTCTTGCTGCGAGCCTTTCCTGAAGACAAAGTTGAGGAAAACAGTGCAGGTTTCTGAATGTTGGCAGAACAGCTAATATCAGCTTCATTTTTTTTCTGACTTTGTGGTTTAGGTGAAATCTCCTGAATAAATAATAAAAAATTGATACTTTTATTTCAGTTTCTTCGCTGTAGTTCTTGTATTCTATTTTGTTCTTTTTAAAAGCAACTTTACTATTCAAAACACATTTTAAAACAACATTATTTTCAGTACAAATGAAAACTACTTAAAATGCACCACATTAAACTTTTTTTTTTTAAAGGAGCACTATCAATTATTTTCAGTGTTCAGAACTCCCTCATTTCTTACTATTTGAAATACCTGCAAAAAGCCTGAAAAAATATTTTTCCTCTATTCCCATTTTAAAAATTTACCAAGTCTTCTTAGTTTCTCTCTTTCATCTTCAGTACACCAGGACTGTCAGAAGCATCTCAAAGCACAACTTGGAGAACACTTGTTACAAGCTTGAATACATACACTGATCTACAACCACAGAATATCTCAAGTTGGAAGCGACCCATCAGGATCACTGAGTCCAACTCCCCACTCCTCGCAGGACTACCCAAAACTAAACCATATGACTGAGAGCATGGTCCAGACACTCCTTGAACTCTGACAGGTTTTTGTACTGCTATTGAGTAAAGCAATCCTTGTTCAGAGGATTGCAGTTCTAAAAAAAGTTGCCAAGATTTTCCCTTCAGCCACTTCCCTGACCACAGGAAAAAAAAAAAAAATTAAAAAGTACCTCAGGAAAACCTTGTTTAACACAATTTTATTTTTAGAGTAGAACCTGAAAAAGTTAATAATGCTCCTTTAAGGAATATCTGAAAACAATAAAAGGTTCCCAAATACTGAACACACTCGCACACAACCCCTTTCAGTGCTGGGAGTCTGGATTTCACCACATTATATGTTTGTGCAAATACATGAAGAAATCACAACTTCTAGCACCACAGGGTTAAACAGATTGCTAACTGTTGGGGAGAAATGAGCAGATAAAGAGTTAAAACACGTTTTGATAAAATGCAGCTTTCCAATTTCATCAATTTTCATCCTTCTTAACACACGTCCTGAAGTACTATCTTTAGACAATTAGCATGCACTGACAGACATTAGCATTTTAGTTTTTTAACTGGAAATTCTTCTTACTTTACTGAACAAACTGTGCATGTGTCACAGCTTGCCCAATAATGGCAAACTGCAATATCTGAGCATAATTTCTTAAACCTGTCCTCTTTCTTGTCCCGGTTACATCACACAGTATAGTACCATCTAAGAAAACCATAGCTAACAAAGTAGAAAGATATTTCTAGAATGTGTGCACCACTTTATCCAAACTGAAAACATCAGATCTCTGAAGATTTGAGGGTATTACTAGGTTTTGTTACAAATTACGATTTTATTTGCCACTGGAACTTTCCACGTTCCAATAGAAAAAAAAAAAAAAAAAAAAAAAAGGGCAAAACAAAAAACCAAAGTGCACATTCGGTGTTTGTAAAAGGGCACCCCTCAATGCTACACGAATAGCTTGCTGGAATAATCATGTAAAAATCCGATGCAAAACATCCCATTCAGCAGACATCAGTTCTGCCTTGAAGAACTCAGTTACACACGTACTAAGCGCAGTTTATTCATTTAAATAAAATATTCCATGAACTGTTGAGTATACCTATGCTGGTTATGAGAGGCATTACCAGAAATTAATTAGAGCCGTAACTTGTAAATAAACAATTTTATTGTTCATCTTCACAGATGTGAAAGACATTACTACAGCATCCATTACTTTCAAATTACAAAGTTATTTAAACAAGATTAAAAAAATTAAATTAATATTTTGATAAGGTGCTTAACCTCTTAACAGGACAAATTAACATTAAAAACCTTAATGAATTCATGTTATTTATCTAATCAGGTCTTGGTCAAAAGGAAATATAACATGACATACCCTAATACAGTTAAATAAACTACTGTATCTGTAACTAATCATCTGAGGTTTTGGGCTCAAGACAACTGTAAACTAAAAATATATAAATATAAATAAAATAAACTTCCATCAACAGAGTCAGTTTTCGGCTACTGGCCTGAATACTTCTACTTCATTATTAAAAAACCTACAAGATATTTTACGCATTCAATTTTATAGCAGTGGCAGACAAAACCTCTAAGAAATGTCAGCTTTGCTATTGGAAAACTTTTTGGGGAGGTTTATAACTCGGCCATTTTAATCTGAATTTGGGCAGAAACTTAGCTTTAAGCTCAAAAATTTTCCTCCCCACAGTTAATAATTTACATCTTTGTGAGGTTTATGTTTTTACTTAGAAGCAAAGGAACAAGACAACTTGGGATTTTAGATGCCTCTTTAAAGGAGCTTAACTAGTATTTCCAAAAATGAGTTTTTTCAGACCATTAGCATGTAAACAATGACAGAGACATCTTTTTTTAATATCTAATCAAGAAAACAGAAACAGCCGAGTTACTAAGTCTAAAAGTAACAAAAAGTTTTTAGTAAATATGCACTGTAGTTTATACTGTTGCATACACAGTCTATGTAAACCACAAAGTCCCATTTGCCACAATGGGATTCTGCATGATAAGATTTACATTGTAATGATTCTTCCAAAAACAACATGCTGTAAGCCATTTCACAGTTTTTTGCACATTGAAAATATCACACACAGTAGCAATAAAATCATAGCATCTTTAATATGCAAAAATTTGAGAAATGGAATGTCATGTCAATACATTGTAAACCTTTATGCAAAATATCGGTCAATGCACTGACACTGTAGCGACTCATTTAGCCATTACAGTGACAGCATTAAAAACAGAAAACCATGTTCCATTAACAAGATTCGCATCCAATGCGGTGCCAATGGAAAAACCACAGCAATGCAATTATATATCAGCTCTAAAGAACCAGTACAACCAAAATACCAAATAAAGTTGGGGGTAGGGACTGTTCATAGAGTGTGCCGGGGCTTAAGAACGGAAGTGTTCTTTTAAGAATTGCAGGCAGCAAGGCTATTGTACTCAAATGCTGCTGTTAAAGAAGAATTAAATTGAATACAAAAAAGCAGTACTAAAACTCCATTAAGGCTCTGATTTAAATAATTGTAAAACAAGGATGTCCTGAATCAAGAGTGCTGTTCGTCCTTAGCTTGCTTTACCATGCTCAGGCATTCAGCCCTTTTAATATGCACCATAATGCACAACTTGGTGTCATGCAATGCCTGAGCACAGCGGAATAAGCCAAAGACAAAATGACAGCCTCCAGGTCCTGCAAATTTGTCAGGTTTAAAAAAAAATCAGATCCTTAACATTATTTAAAAGCTTCTTTTTTGTATTTTTTAAAATACACACCCTTGTAAAATGTATGGCTCATTGAGCAGTTCATAAAACACATACAAGCCTACAACACCAAATTTCTACAATATAAAAGAAACTTCTTCTTTTAAAAGAAGTTCTACTTGATGTCAAAAACCCTGTTTCAAACACAAATCAAATTTGTGTAAGGGCCTTTTCCTAAGCCAGTCATGGTCATGGTTCCAGTTATAAAACTGGACCCTGGGACACTGGTCTCCTCACATTTGTTGCATGGAGACGTCACTTTTCATTGTTTTCTGTCAGTTTTCTAACACAAAAGCTCATTACTGAAATTCAAGTAAACACTGTTTAAAAACAATTAAATTCCATACTCTGGCTCTGCCAGAAATGTAAACATAAGATCAATTTTCAGTTCCCTATTGTATCTGAAGGGGCAAATTTTAATGTTGTAGGTATTACATCTCCATGGCACACTCCAGTGGGAACCTTGCAAAAGAATCAAACTCTACCATTTCATACCTGCTCCAGGACTGGAGCTGTTTCTTTGTTGCCTTCCTTTTTTTCAGCACCATCGGCAACAACAGCTTTGGATGCCAATAAACCTTAGGAGAAAAATTGCAGAGATTTTTAGTTAGAAGTGGCTTGCAACAAGAATTCAGAGACGACAAGAAATATGAACTGCTTATATCTACAACATAATTCTCTCTGAAACAGCTCCACACAAAGCCAAACACTTCAAATTAGAAGAAATAAAAAGTTAAAGGACATTCCCATGACTGTGTCCTTTCACAAGAGGCACTTCTCTGGCACTTCCACTATGATAAAAAACAAATTGTCAACTGTAAAATAAAGCCTCACCATCCTTTTAAAACCCAAGCACTTGGGCTTTAAAACCAAGTCTATAACACTTAAATAATTTTGATTTCTCAAAATTTACTTACAAGCCTTTTCTCTCTCTCCCCTTTCCAGTTTTTAAGAAATTCCCATCAGAATTTGTATTACTACTTCTTAACTCTAACACATGCAAATCTTTCTTAGACAGAACAGAACAAGGGATTTAATTTCAAAATGAACATTCTTAGCAGTGGAGCTCCCAAATTACCTCAATAACAAGACAATATTGGGAGCAAATACATCAGAATATGTCACTTGATTCATGAATCCATATACAAGATCACTACTACTCCAAAAAAATCCATAAAAGACAAGGCAACATAAATGAGGAAGTTCTTTGTTAGCTAAACATATAGCAATAGCTTCAGTTCTGCTTCGCACAATAACTTCAGTTACCTAAGTATGCAGAGAAAGAAAAAGTTCTGCGCCATAAGACAAAGCAGAACTGATAAAAGCTGAAAAACACAAATCTGAATAAAAGTTACTATTATAACCCCTGAGAATGTCAATATTTTTAAGGACTTAAACTCTCCACCTCCAGTAACTCCAGCTGACAAATCCACAGGAAATTCCTATTGCATTCCATGAAAAATTAGATATGCTCAAAATTAAGTTACGGTGCACAATGCCCAAAGAATTATAAATTAGTGATGCCTGGGCTCTCAGGAAGCATTTAGGACATTAAAAAAAAAAAGCCAAAACACATGCACACAAAAAAAGTGTGGTATTTTGCTAGAGAGCTATCACATTTCAGCATTGCACAATAAATACTAGGTGCTTTTGTTCATTTATTCTTTATGTTAGATTAAATTATACTTTAGCTTAGTGCAAAGTAGTATATTTTAAATAAACTTTTTCAGAACACCACATCCATAACAAGAAGCGCAAACTAATCACTTTTACAGCTAAATAGCTTAACCAAAAAGAAGAAACTTCTTCAAACAAAAAACATCTCCACAAGCTACTACAACAGCAGGACTACAGGTTCATCATTCCCTGTCAGTAACAGCACATAACAAATAAAAAGCACGGGGTGGCATAGTGAACCAGAATTGTTCTGTTCTGCAAAAGGTGCAGATGTTATCTGTTCTTTTAGGTATCTACACTGCAGCAGGAGATGTGGAAGTAAATGTTCCAACAGAGGCAAAAATTAATACATGCCTAGCAGGAGACAACCTTCACCTTTGGGAAATGTAATTTCCCCCAGTGATGGAAGCAGAAAAAAAAGGAGCAAAGGAAGCAAAGAACACCAGATGCAGCTGTGGCCTTGTGGCAGACAAGGAGAACCTTCTGCAACCCATACCGGATGCTGAACTGAAATACAGAAAACCGTTCCCTTCAGACAGCCTCCTACAACCACATTTCCCCAATACAGTCATAAGACACCTGGTAAATGAACATTTTCCTAACAGCCACAACATTCTTTTGTAGCTATTCTGATGGGTACACCAGCGTGATTCCCAACCTTCCTTCAAACGTGAAACCTCATGCAAGAGACACAAACGACAACTTATAATTTTTCCAGCATAAGAAATAGCATGTAGCAGGAGAAAGTTTGATCATCAGCAGTTACATTTTCAAAATACGCCATTACATGCAACAAAAAACCTACTACAGCAAGAGCTGCAGAAGCGTGTTAATTTGAAAACAGTTATGCAAAGTAACTACCAGGCATGACAAGTTTCATCTTGTAATTAAAGGATTAATTTACTTTCACTGAATGGTAACATATTCTCTGCTAGTGAAATATGCCTTCAGGGAGAGAGGCAGACAGACACTGGGTATAGACTGATAAAGTCAATGGCTGCAACTTTATGTTTTCTGATTATTCAGTTCAGTCTATATGAGCCTGTCCAACTGCTATTACTCTCACAAAGCTACTTAGAAAAGGAGAAACTACCCATAAGCACAGAAAAATATAACTTCTAGCGCTACAGGTTTTTCTGCCGAATTTGGTATCTTCTGCTATTAACTACTATTGGAAAGAAATAACAGGGCTCTGTAAATATATATCACTAGTATATATCTTACACTTCTACTGTTCATGGCAGCAATTAAATTGGGACTTAACTGATGGTGTATGCAGTATGGGCAAAGGAAAGGAGAAATGAGGCTGATAAATCAGACATCTGTTAGCTAAACTCTGTACCAAATAAGAAGCCTACCAGGAAGGAAAATCCTGGAGGCAGAAGACGGGTTTTTCTAAAGACTGCTTCCTTCATATCATGTTCCATACTGGCCCATTTCATTTATTTTCTTCTTTACATTGAAGCACTGATTGAGAAACTGAAACAGAACCACACTCATAAGAAAACTGACTATACATCCTCCACTGCTAACCTACAAAAGATTGGATCAGCCACAAGAAGTCTGAAAAAAACTTCATCGTGCAGTTTAGTAGATCAGGTTATTTTTTCCTTATAGAAACTATTTGTTTTATATGGATGATCATACCCTATATTGAGCATAAAAACCAAACAAACCAAAAAAACCCTCTCATCCGTAGCACAGAAAAGCTTGCCAGACTTCACCCAAAATTATATTTACTAGAATAATGAGTGGAATGCATTTCTATCTCACTGTCTGTCCAAGGACCCCTCTACAAAGGAGGGGACTTCACAACTTTTTTTTCCACCCAGCTTTTGAAATGCACCTGATACTTCCCCAGCACAAGTACAAACATATTCCCTCATCCTAAATACTGACAAGATCAATACTGGCAACACGATTTGCTTATTGGGAGGCATGGGGGAGGAGGGATACAAATTGAAATAATTTTTTCACAGCTAAGTAAACTTCCTATTAAATTTTGGAACGAAATGCATTTTTCAACTTTTAAAAATTAGATAAATTGTCTGTTATTCTACTTCCTGCTGTATAACATGTATTCTACAGCTGTATACCTGATTTGCATTAAAACCTTTGAGTTATAAATGTAGGGAATGAATGCCTTAGACACTGAAAAAAACATTTCAGATCTTCATTGCTTTGATTTGTAGCTAGGCTTGTATATTTTCAAATGATATATTGTAAACTCTTTCAGCAACAGCTTTACTTTATGACAAGCTATGACAAAACATTCAGTTTTTCCCACAGCTAACAAAAGCTCTAATTTGCAGTGGTGGTATGTAACCCATGACCATGTTAAGAACTTGTGCAAACCCCAAAATTCACCTGATCATGGAGAACACTGTGTGGCTGGAGTTAAAACATACTCAAGAAATTCATCAGTTCAGGCTGGCTACCTTCCTAAAAAACTAAAAAGACCAGGTCAAGTCTAAGACCATTCGCTGAGTTTATGAACAAGGTAGATTTTATTACCATTTACAGATTCCTGTAAAATTCCAAACAAGTAAAAGACCGTAGTGAATATCTGCCTCATGAATGTGCTTTTAATCAATCTACTTTAGTACCTTATATGTAAGGATGTACACTTCACCACTTTAAAAAGGAAAAAGGTCAACAAAAAAAAGTATTTTACCAGTGATCTTGTTAAGACGAGCTCTCTTTGCCTGAAATGAGTTGCCTAGATTACTTTTCCTCTTGTGTGATAACGTGCTCTCTGCCTGCACAAAGGCCATCTTTGGAACATCCACTACAGGAAATCCTACTTTTAAAACAGAAGAGAAATCTAATAAACTCACATTTCGTAATATGCAACAACACCCAAAATACTTTTCAGATCCGCTATAAGAACACTGCTGTAAAAGAACTTTAAAATTCTGTTAAAAATGAAAACGACATATTCAGAAGATTTGGTATGAGACACTGAAGCATTAAATGCAGATTACCTCAAGAATTGTAATTTTTACTCAATATCACGAGAAATGCAATATGAAAGACTATAAAAATGAACTAATTCTTATCAACCCAGAAACAGTTTCAAACATCCCTGAATATGGATATAACATCCACGTTGGAATTTTTTTTTCTTACAACAGGATCAGGGATTATCTCACAGTTAACAGACAATGCAGGAAAATGAACCAAAGTGTACGATAAAGTAATTTAAAAAACCCCTATGTTCTGCTCTTGTTACAGCTACTTAGAAGTTCTGCACAAAGAGTAAATCCTGACTCAACTAGATTTACATGATAAAAATTGTTTCTCGACTGATTAATGTTATGCATCATAAGAGTCATCATTATAGCACGAGACATCTTCCTCTAGAAATACTAGTTATTACTTAATTGCAAAATCAACAACAGGAATTCCATTTCAACATTACAGAAAAATGTATTTTATCTTTTATAGAATTTGTTTTTACCAAATGTGTCACTAGATGTAGGCTCCTCTTCCTTTTTTTGGACTTCCTGCATGATTGTAGAGGTTGAGGTTTCTTCCTTTTTTGAAGGAACTTTTAGCCATTTTCTGTCCTCTTTATCTTTATTGCTGTTTGCGCTGGTTCTAGGTTTACTTCCTGCTTTGTTTTTGGCTGCTGCTGCAGCAGCAGCTTTGACCAAAGCTATCCAATCCTCCAAAAAGGAAAAAATGGTAAGTAAGTATTAAAAAGTGCTTGAGACTCAAACAGAAAATACTTATAAACCCAGTGAAACTTAATCTAGAAATGTTCAAGAGCAGTTGAATTTATTTTTATGGCTACTACTCGAAGAGTGGTAAAATGAGTTTCCCAAATTGCCTAAATAAACTTGAAGCATGATCAGTATGCCAAATGGGTAAAAAGCAAAAAGAAAAAAACCTTCAAAAAACCACTATGTATAGAATTCTGGCTGCACACATTCCTTGCTACCTATTTTTATGCGTCATAGCTTTAGAAACCCAGGAGCTCCCAAACCCAGAACACTGACTATTTTCTTATCATTCTCACTGTGAATTACACCAACTCCATTGTTGCTCAAATTTAACTATTATTCGAAACTACAATCAACTCAAAGCATGGTCCAGGCAGCTGCATGGTTGGGCAGAGTTCTTCCTGAATTCAATTGATAAAGCAGGGATAACTCTTGATATGTGTGTTTCTCAAGTAACTACAGATAGCACTCTTTTTGTATTACACATTACAAGTTACACTCAATAATCCCAATAAAGTGCTCTAAATATGACTGAATTTCACAATCCGCATTTAAGGTAAGAAAAGCGCCATTTTGGACAATGGCTTATTTGACAGAACATACAGCCCAAATTAATCTACTTTTTGCCATGTGGATGAAGCCTAGCCACCCTATAAGCAAACAGAGAGAACTAAATACTTCCAAGACTGAGCCAAGCTCTTTCCACTAGTTTGGAGTGATCAGACTCCTGCCTCCTGTCTCCCAAGTGCCAGGGATCAATCGGTTTGCAAAAATTTTAACATGATCCTCTTTATTCAAGTACTTTTTCAAATTTTCTGTAACATCAAGTTGCAGAATTTTTCCATAAAGAAGTTGTATGCAACATAAAACCAATAGCAATGTTCACCCTGCACCAGTAAGAATTAAGCATCTGTGTGTTTTGAACAATAATTAACTTACTACATGGCAATTTGGCTACAAGAGTATTTGCAGCTTTGTACCACCACATATAAAAAAGGTACGATAAAGACTATTTTGTGTGGTTTCACATGATTGCTCTACAAATAGTAAATTTCCACCCTTCTTCCTCCCCCATATGTAGACAGATCATTTTCTTTTATTCTGGACTGTTTCCTTGTTATGTTATCATACAAGGTACCTAAAGTATCTTGATTTTATAAATCTTGTTTCAATGCAGCTTTTTCCCACTCATAAAGTATTATAAACCTTTCAAATTTCTCCTCTACTCAGGGTTTCTTTGCCTTCTTTGACGTATGAGAAAAGCATAACACAAAATACCAAGCATTACTTTTCCTTATATTATGCTTTTCCTTTTCCATGGTTCAATACTTTCAAATCACTGCTTTACTTAGGTTACGCTTCTACTTTGCATTAAGTTATGTACTTAGAAACACCAACAGGTCTGATTCCTCTAAGATAATGTGTTCCGTGTCCAAACTGTCAATGCAAAATGCATACACTCAGTCTAACTAGCAGCAGCAGCAAAGTTTGCAAGCGCTTTGGCAATGCTTACACAAGAGGCAACTACCAAGGCCATTTGGTGACATGCCAGCCACAAAGAGCGTGTCTAACTGCCAGCTGCATAGTCAATCAAAAACACACATACCTCTCTTTTGGCCAGCCAAAACGAGCACACACATTAGCTCCAGTCCATCCAGAGCCTGGCCCATCCAGCAGGACAAAAAAAGGACTGAGCTATTTGTGATGGTGAGGAGTTAGGAGACCTGAGAGCAGAAGTCTTACACTGTACCCTGGCCAAGGGATGAAGAGGATCAGTAACATGGCTGGAGCTTGGATCTTATGATAAAAGTGGGAAGCAAAAGAAGCACAGCCTGGATCAAAGCAGTTTCTAAAGAGCATTTGAATTTTCAGTCAAGCTAAGCACCCTGCGATCAGAAGCTTTCCGAAGATACCAAGCTGCAAGGACCACACTGAACTAAGTATCCTGTTTTAACGGTAGATGTTCTGGTGCAAGATTAAGAGTTTTTTTGTTTGCACACTTTCCTTAAGACATGGTGCTTACAAAGGGTAGCAGGACATACATAACAATGAAGCAAACAAAAGTCAAACATTCAGAAGCCAGAGCAGAGAGACATTAATTATGGTGACAGTTATACTTTTTTTTCCTAGATTAACATGTAAACTTAAACTCAGTGAAGCGGAGTGGACGAGATTATATCAACAACTCCCTTCCAACCTCAACAATTTTGTGATTCTGAATTGGTCAGAAACTCTGTAGATCCATTTTTATTTTGACTCTGGAGTAAACACATAGGCACTAAAGTGACACAGGCAATTCCGGGTTTTTAACCTTGAACTCCTGCTGAGCGACCGCTCAGCTGCACAGCTCCAGACCTGAGAACTATTTAGCACCTAAGATGCTAAGGTGACTATATTTCTTCTGAAGAGCACAGGAACTCCTCCTTCAAAAAGATGCATTTTTGCCTTTTTTAGAATTTTGAAAAAAATAACAAAAAATGGAAGAACAACAGCAGGAGTCTAAAGCACAATGAATTCTGAAACCTGTCTCAGCACTGTTGTCACATATCTGCTCTGTCAATCATAATCAGGACACTAAGTACTATAGATATCACAGAAACTAGTTGCAAGTCTTTAATCGGAGGACTTTTCCCCATTCAATAGACACAAAGCCAAGGGCTCAAATAAGAAAACATTACAAATTAATAAAGTAAAAGCAAAATCCTCCTAAGAGAAGTTTTCCTTACTTCTCTCTTGTGTCCTGACATTGTCCCTCTATTGGCTGTGGTTTTGTAACTCTGCACTAGTTATTCTGCACCATCCAACCTGATTTCCCACTTCCAACAGCATCCCACCCCAGTGAAAGCTTCTCATTTACATACATAACTCTAAAAAAAAAAAAGTGTATTTCTTTTTTTTATTCTTACTAAAATTCATCTTTCAAGCAAGCTGAGAAAATTGACAGGAGAGAAGTAATGGGACACTGTAATTAGAAGACAAAACATTACTTATCACTACTGAGGAAAACTGTCATTATCCTAATCACATTCACTAAAAGCACAGGAAACTGCACGATCAAGAAATACATTAGTAGAAACTATCCAACAGCCTCACACATCAATTGGCTAAAACACTTATAGTTTAAAATATTCCTTTGCATAACCTTAAATCTGCAACAGTGGGAAGGCAAAACCAGAATCATTTCTAAAATCCAAGTCTTGTGCCAATAGCAGAATTCCCACATACACCGTTCTCCTTTCACCTGCCTACAGTCACCACCTTTTTTGCTGCTCTACAGTACTAAAGATTCAGCTGTTTTTTCCTCTCCTGACACATCACAACTCACAACTCCCACACATTCATACACACACATATATAAAACATCAATCTATTTACCGGCTGATTACACATCAAACCTGGATTCCTTACCCTCACCTTTCAGTTCTAAAGAGTCTGCCCCACCTACACCTTGGCTCACATTGTCTCCTGTCACATCTTCTTTTTAACTCTGTCCCAGTCACAAATCCATGTGTTTCCCTCAGCTTCCTCTTCCTGTGTACCAAGTCCCCTCCCTCTCCTTCAAAACCCTCCTCAAAACTCACTTCTTTTGGTTCGATTTCCGTCACTAATCTCAGCTCCGGCGCTATCTGCTCCCTCTCGCGCGCCTAATTACATCGAAGATAAAACAAAAAACATGAAACAGAAAAAGTAAGTTATCCGAATACTTCATATTTGCTCTCACAAGGGCAGTCTTAATATCCCCATCTTTTTTAATTTTCTCTCTGTACTACATCAGCCACATTTCTGTGTGATTTCAACTAATTTGCACTTATCTGCAGAGCAACCTAACCTATAGTCTCATTGCATTGAACCGCATAAATATTTTACACTCTTTAAAAATTTCGCCTTTCCACCCTCACAATCTTATTAAAACACACTTCTGCTGCAACTCTAAAATAGAGTTTGAGCATTACAGTGTTTACAATCTCTTCCTTTAAGGCACACTAAGCTCAAATCTAAGAATTAACTGGTCCATATCCCTCTTTCTCCATGCTTAGCACAAACCTTCCAAACAGATCTTGCATTTGTTAAATTTGCTAATGCACTAGAACTTGAAATATCTTAAGCTTACACTCATCTCTTCAAATGCATTTTTTCTTTGGAAACAGACAAAAAACAAGACATAAGTTTAAATTAAGCATGAAGTGTTGGATCTGCCAACTCCACTATTTTTTCAAATCAAGTTATACTGTTGGCTTTTTTTTTAAGCTTTACATAATTTTTAGTAAATGTCGTCTTATAAAATAAATAATGCAAAAAAGCAAACTCAAATCCATTTGAGTTCCAGGCTTGGACAAAGCTTGGTTTCAGAAAACTGATTTTCAAACCAAGCCCTAGATCACATTTTTATTCTTAAGTATCACTAAAATATTTTTAAAACCAAATATTCTACCATAGCCTAATGACGTCGATGTTGCAGAAAAAAAAGCATCTTTGCCTTTGAAAGCTACAGAACTTCATGCCTAGCTCTAATTTTGGAAAATTAAATGCTAAGACTAGTATCAATTAACATTATAGAAAGCACAACTGCTCTCGCTCTTGCTGCAAGACAACTTAAAAATTCTAAATCCACCTCAGTAAGTGTAAATTTCGCCCCCTTATTCTTTCTCAAGACTTCATTCAGTCCGTGAGATGCATGAGACTGACACTAGCAACTCTCAACTAGTGAGAAAAATTAGAAGTAATAGATGAGCTGGACTGCCACCAAGCATGTCTGGACATATGGTTGCTAAGAAATTTTTTTTTTTTCTTTAAAGCTGACAATGCCTGTGGCCTAAGAATAGTATCTCAAGATTAGACAAAACACAGCTCCCTAGAAAAAGCACAGGACAGAGTAAGGGACTTCTTCACATTTCAGTTCAGTCATAACCACCCATTTTTTCTCTTTATGAATTAAAATGAAATACCCTAGCTTCCTAACTTACTGTCATACTTAAAATATTGTTTGAAATATTATATACTGGCTCAATATTTATTGTAAGACTGCAGCAAGAAGTCAGTGTTAGTGTGACTATGGATTTCAGTTTAATCTCTTTAAAAAAACCCATAGTTTAAACGGTGTAGTGTTTGTTTCCTGCACAAAGTCCCAGCGTTCCTTGCACAGACAATTAACGCCAGTATACAGCTACCTGTAACCTGGAGGCCAGGATATAGAAATGTTTTCAAATCAATTTGTTTATCCATCTGCCCTTGTCACAACAGGGATGGTTACAACAGTAATTTGGAAATACCTAAATTTTGTTTGCCAAGTTAGGAGTATTCTAAAGAAAATTGTGAGCAAATGAGAACAGCTTTTTCACATTTCTTATCTCCGAGTCTCAAATAATTTCATTAGAGTAAATTCTCATTAACTGTGAGAATACAGTTACCATGCAAGATAAATGCAATGGCATTTCCACTGAAAGCACGTAACAGTTCTCAATGTTGCTTTTCTTTTGCAACTAAAGATAGGCCAATTGACTAAATCACATCCTCTACTTCACAGCCTCCCTCAACTTCTACCCAGCTTCTCTTCTTTAACAGTAACTGGACACTATCGGAGATAAAGAAATATTTATCTGTCTGAATCCTCACAAGTTCTGATACAAGGGAGAAAATTCCCACAGAACAGTCATGTTAATGAGAACGTGTGGGCAAAAGCTACCACGGTAGCAAACAAAAGAGATGAGGTGGGGGGGAGAAAATCAGTAGCACAGACTACTGACAAGCTAAAGCTTTTTCCTGAAAGGACACCAGAAGAAATAGTCTCTGGGTGTCCCAGTTTTGTGAACGCTGCAAGACAAAACTCTGGGAGCAGATTAGTCGGCAATGGAGTGTACAGCAGCTAGACATTCCAGACCGAGGCGAGACTACTTGAGCAGCACACTCTAAGGCATCATCCATAAAACTGGTGAAGCAAGGCAACTTAAAGAATGGCTATGAAAATATAGCCCTCTCAGAATAAAGACTGTAATCTAAAACTAGTTGTGCTAGATGACATTTTTAATAGCTCAAAATATTTAAAAAAAAACTATATAAAACCTAACAAAGGGATACCTGCAGTATTCTTACCTGCCCTTTTGCATCCTCTGGCATAGATTTTATATGCATCCTCTTAAGACATCGAATAACACCATCATAGAACTGTACTGTGAACGTTCCTAGAAGAGGATTGATGTAACCACTATAAGTAGTTAAACAAACACACCTTGTTATTATGAAAGCTTTAGCAAAATGTTTTGTAGACTGTACGAACAAAGTAAGCAGGTGTTCCTTACAGTCAGGATCAAGAATTTTAAGAAAAATAAATCACAGCCTCAATGAAACACTGCTTTTATACTGCTGCTCTTTGTCCACTTGGACAATTTCAAGCATGTTTAAGCTACCCTGTCACTTTTGCTTATAACTCATCGAAAGATTAAAGTAATACTTAAGTTGCGACAACAGGGAACCAATTCAACTCACAATCAAATCCTTGTTCGCTTTAAACTACAGTAAAACCTTCAACTTCTACTTCTGTTCATTACAAATATCACCCCATTGTGATGCATTGCAACCAAGTTGTTCCTTTATTTCCCCATCTCCATTGTTTTTCTTCAATAAACAGAACTTTAAAGAAACCTACTACTCCTAAAACAATTACAAAAATTTAAATGTATCATTAGCCCAAATCAATAATAGTACAAAATATTCATAACACTGCGCACAGGATACTCTTCTCATCACTGAGGAAACATTAAGCATTTTGTCTTCCAGGAGAAATACCACTTGTCTAATTTCACACAGATAAAAGATGAACCTCTTACTAAATTTGATAGAACAGAAACATTTTCACTTAATATTGAGGAAGTAAGGAAAACATTATTTGCATGTCAATTATTTAAGCAGACTACAGCTACAGCATAGCATATGCAAACAGTCCTAACCAACGGACCATACATGAATACATACCCTCTTTATTAATTGCCTCAATCTTTGCAGGGTAATATCGACAGTCTGTCCAACGAGCTAGGACTTCTTCTCCAGGTTTAAAATCCTATTTTATACAAATTTAGTCATTATTATTTTAATCATTTAGATTTTTTCCTAAAAAGAATTAAATATTGCGTGCTAGAGAGATTTCACATAGGAAAACAAGTAGGACAGTTTACAAAAAAAAAAAGTCAAAGACCAAATAAACATGCCACTTACAACAAACTCTTCGTCATCTTTCAGCCCTTCTTTCCTTAATGCTGGTCGCTCCAAGGGTCGCAACCTATTGCTGTCCCAGTAAATCCACTCATCGTAGCGATGACTCCAACGTTCAAAATGGACCAACATCTTCCCCTCTTCATAATCTATCTTCTCAATACGAGATGGATACCTTGAATGACAAACACAAACTCATCAATTACAAAGCCTTTTCCAGGGTTTTTATTTTTTTTTGCATACAACAGTGCTTACATGACCATTCAGAAAGCTATCCTAACATCTTGTACTGAGAAATCTCCAAGTCTGAAAAAGATTAAGTTACTAAACTGATAGTAGGATAACATTTAGTTTAAGAGTTATCTATACACATCAGTGTTATGTCATCAGCTTCATCCTAGTCAGATGATTATACACAAATGTAAACCTCAAACTCCCAGGCCAAGACTGCCTGAAACTGGCATTAGAACTTTGTGCTTATCAGTTTTAAAACTTGTGTTTGTTTAAAGCAAAGTCCTGTAAGAGTTTTTGTTTGCTTGGGGATTAGAAGGATATAAAAGTTTCAGGAGTACATTCATTACTTTTATCATATGACATGTTTCAAACTATACCATTGATGCCAGACAAATCTGAGCAACTGATCAAATACAGAAGTCAACAGAACTCAATCTAAGCCATTTATTAATTTATAGATTAGCCTCAATCTAAGCCATTTATTAATTTATAGATTAGCTCCCCTGAATTCATCACCATTTAATTTGACTCATAGTAACTGTCTTTAGCAGTCATCTCTGTAACTCCACAAGCACTAAAATAAATGTCAGTATTAATTAGCACGAGGATTTTACTCTCAGTAAACATTGGATGTGCTCAGTAGAACTAAATAGGATTGAGCTGCAACCAGATCAAACCTTGGGCATCTAATTTTGCATGTGGCACAGATGCAGTTCAGGAACCCTAAAGCTTGAGATTACATCTGCAGCAAAAAAAGGCAAATTTCTCTCATGTCAGCAATTATTATTCAGTCTTACTATTTCTGTTTCACTGAAGTGATGTATTTCACAAAATTATAGTAGGGAAGCAAGGCACAAACTGGTTTTGTCACACTACTTCCTTTCGCAAAATAATTAGATCCCATGACTTCTTACTGCAAATTCCATCAGCTAGAAACGCAACTGACATATAGAGAAACCCTCTCAACATTTTCAGTGTTGAATACTTTCTCTCACAAATACTGCCAGTGCCGATAAAGGAGTCTCTAATGCTATGTTCTGGTTAAAATATAAGTTCTCAGGAATTACAAGGCTTTCCTTATTTCCTGGTGACTAGAACAGGGCAATAAAACAAAAGGTGTCAATCTCAATTTGCTCCTTCATTTCTCCAGTCCTACTACTACAGCTGCAGCGGTTCATACAGCTTCCCAACATCTAGCTATCTCAGAAGTTGCTGAATGAGAAAAACTCCCTCTAATTTTCCAGGTTACTACTGCAACTACTTCAGCCACATTTCACCCTCACATCAGAATGCACAGACGGTCCAACTTCTCGTTGCATTTCCCTCATCTGTACATTTCAGAAATGCGAAATATTTTCATAGCCATTCTTTAAGTTCTCAACTTCTTCCCACTGAACTTTTAAAAAACAAACAAACACGCCATTTCTTAGTCTCAAAGTGCAGACTTTCATTTGCCACCCTACTAACAAAATCTTTTTCAAGATAGAAGAACTCCATGGGATTTCTTTCAGAGGAGCAACAACATCAACCCCATTTCCCTTTTCAAGCAGACTAGCAACAATAATGCAACAAGAACAGTGAAGCTGGTGATATATTGCACCAAAACAGGAAGTAAAACTCGGGTCAAAATCTGAGTCCCAACATCAGCATTCTGGTTTAACTTTGAACAAGGCTTCAAGAGAGTAAGTCAGCGAAGAGTTGGTTTTCCTAAGCCCTGCCTCTGATGCTGCTTTCTTCCGAAGTCCACATGTTGCTACATTTAGGAATTTTATTATAAAATTTCTTACTATTTTTTTCATCTTCCCCAGTGTTCCCATTTCAGACTTCCTATAACTAGACATCAAGTGTCAGAATAAGCTGGAAGAGTAGCAAATAAGAGGAAAAAGTTATCGTTACTCATACATTTGCTGTAGTAAGTGCTACCTAAAAGAGTTCTGAAGAGAAGAAAAGGATGACACAGAAAGCATTTAACAGAGGGAAGAAAGGAAAAACACCAGAAAAGAAAGAGGACAGGAAGTTCACTTTGCAGCAATAAAAAATGAGAGCTTGTGCACAAGCACTAAAGCAGTAGTAGTGAAATGGAAGACAAGAACTATCTCACTACAGTTGGAAATTTCAAGTTCATCACATGCCAGCCAGGTAGTGACGCAAAACTACGGTTATTTTACAAAATTCAGGGGCCATCAGCCAAAAGACAGAATTCTCCTTTTCCTATGCATCTACAAGACAAATACTCTGTTCCCATTACAGTGCTAGTCTATAGCGGTTCCCTTGCTACATTTTTATTGTTAAGGCTGTGGATTTCACTGGTCATCATCAGCAAAATCATCATTCTAAGCACTGTGTGTAGAAGACAACAGAAGGGACAAACTGGCAAAATATGGTACATGGTCCCGGAAAAAGTGAATAAGAGGAAGAAGTAAAATACTGAGTATAGTTTAGAGACAAATAGATAATAATGAAGATAGTTCTAAGGGAAGTTCAGCAAACCAAGAATCAAGACGTAACAAAGAGCAAAGCCAGCATCAGTTAATAAAAGAAGATACGCAAAATATGAAGTCTCATTAGGAATCACTCAACAAAGGAAATGCACCACCAGGTTTTTAATGGTTAATTTCTCTCCGATAATTACAATTTCTGCTATCCAAGTGTTTTTAAAATGTCATTAACAGCTCTGAATCAAAGACTATGATATTGGTTTTGCCCATGTAAATCTTATAATAATCTTATCATCACATAATGGCTTTATTCCAGTAATTTATGTTAAGACAGTGGTTGCAAGATGAATAGGGCCAAAACCTGCATTCAACTCCGATCCTCAGAGATGGAAGATTTAGCAAATCTCTGAACCACCAAAGCTATACAAGATTGGTTATTAGGCAACCCAAAAATAACTTTGCATGGATTTAGCAACAAGCTATTACCCTCAATATTCACTAAATTTAGCCACACAATGTGCCACAAATATGTATAAACAGTAATATTTCACAATACTGATCCCACAGTCGCAAAGACCAGAGCATATGTATTGCAGAATTCACTATTGCAAATTTTACACAGAAACATTTTTCTGGCATTACAGCTTTTGTAATTTTACTGAAAATAATCAATTTCATAAATTGCAAAATTATACAAGTATTACAAAGGCAAGTATGCATTTCCTGCTAAAAAAAAATAAAATGGCGACACATTTTTTAACCCACCTTTTTAAGGAATTCTAGGAACAATGCATACAGGAAAGTTTTTACTAGGGCTAAGAAGAATGTTTATATTTATTCTGTAGAAAGAAGATTAGTATGATGGTCACATCTCATATGAAAAATTTTAGGTAGAAGTTCCTTCCATCACAAAGCTACTACAGAGAACACAAACATCACTCTTCACAGTACCGAAGCGTAATAATGTCTAAGGCCCAAACAACCTTCCAGTCAGGTTAATTCTCCCCATTTGCCCCCACCAAGTACTCCACACTAAGGGATCAAAATGAATTTGGTATAAAGATTTACCAACATTTGTTCAGCACAAATCAGAAAAATACACTCTAAAAAAGTGAGGAAATGTCTTTACTTTTCATAGGGGAAAAAAACCAAAACAGACCACCACACTCCAGTTCAATAATGAAAATGTGCTTTTTGTGGGAAGAAACAATAACCTGCAAGTTTTGGGTGCAGTTTTTTAATAGCATCCTGGAAATACTATTTAATAGTCCCAAATGAAGTCTCATCCAAATTTCAGGAGTTTTTGTTCTTGTTTTTTTAAAAAGAGAACAGGAAAACTATTGTTAGCTGATGGTATCTGCCCTATTTACATATTACCTGCTCTCTGTTCTCAGGTTCCAGGGATTCCAACCCATAAGAATTAAGCAACATTTTTGTAAAGCCGTGAAATTTAATATGGCTTATAAAATTCACACTATGAAGCACCAGTCAGACAACAATAATACTCCAACGTTCATATAGGAAAAATTAATGGGAAACTTCCAGTTTTCATTTCTTGACAGTGTAAAAAAAAAAAACAAAAACCACCAAACAACATTTTCTCCAATGCAGTCAACACATATTAATGGCCAGACGGACAATATTTTTCATTTTTACATCTTCACCTCCCCTTTGACCCTTCAAAAGTGACCAAAAGGTGGTGAATTGCCCTGTGAGATGGGACAACAGTTATTTCAAACTGGAAAAAAAAGGATGCAAAAACATTAGTAAATTTGCCCAAGTTTGCACCTACAAAGTCTAGAAACAGACACATACTTCCTGCCTTCAAAATAATGCTATAAAAAGTATTTCATTCTACCTCACAGAGGATATAAAACCAAATACCCTTCATTCTGACTTCTCCACTAATCTCTGATATCTGCAAAATCTGCAAACACCTATTTCTAACTTCCCACTTTTATTTCATGTATTGTATTGTATGAATACAATGCAGTCTTCACAGCCCTTTCAGACACCTGGATGTTGGGCAACCCAGTCAACTGAAATCCAAAGCAAGGACTTCACAAAATAAGATTTCACAAAGTCTTACAAGGAAAAAGCTTCCTCCATACTGAAAAATAAATCCATCCAGATAATCAAATACACCAAATCAAAGTGCTGTTGTTCTGACAACTAACCTATTTCAGTGAGATGTTACTATTCCAGAACTGCAACAAGGGCCATGTAGTTGTACTTTCATCATTATCTAACCTATAGTTTAGATCAAGCAGATTAATAAAGATCACGGTCCTAGAAAAAAAAAAAGGGCGTTTTTTTCCAAAGCATATCTGACACCTACGAGACAATAAGCAGAAAGCTAGAGACAGAAAACTCACAAGAAAACAGAAAAAAAAGGAAAAGATGCATTTTTAAATATATCAGCTTTGCAGGGACTGTGTCCTACTTGTGGGATTTAACAGCTTAAGAACCAGTCTTACACATGGGCACATTCTTGTAGATATGTGCAGTTTTCCTGTTGTTTCATTTTCAATACATGTACCAGTTTTTGTAGGAGATCATGGAATAATTCAAGTTGGAAGGGACCTCAGAAAGCCTCTAGTCCAACTTCCTACTCAAAGCAAGGTCAGCTATGGGATCAGAACAGGTTTTCCAGAGCTTTATCCAGCCCAGTCTTGAAAACCTCCAATACTGCAGACTCCACAAACTCTTTAGGCAACCTGATCTTGACTGAGCTTAACTGTCCCATGAGGAAAAAGATTATCCTTGTACCTAGCCTGATGCTCTCATTTCAACTCGTACCTGTTGTCTCTTGTCTTCCAGCCATGCGCTGTGGAGAGCTTGGCTAAGTCTTCTTGGTGACATCCCTATAGGTACTGGAACGCTGCAAGTGGGTCTCCTGAAGCCTTCTCCAAGCTAAACAAGTCCAGTTTCCTCCCCCTCTCTTGGGTGGTGGTCGCACACTCCAAACTCTGATCATCTCATACATATTTAATAATTTCCTAGTATCAGTCAATCCCATCTCATTTACTATCTGCTGACAGATGATCACATTGATTTTGATCAGAGCTGCATTTCATAGTTTGCTTTAGTGAAGTTAAACTTCACAAGTGGTACAAATTCATTATGGAAGATGACCTCCCCTGCAACAGTACACTGTTCTTCACTTGATAAAGAAACAATTACAGTTACCTCCACAACAAAGCAAAAATAAACACGCTCATTGACAGCTTGTCTTTGCTGACCACATGCCAAGTGATACCGGTGACCCAAACACTGTCTTCAAAAACTTCCTCATTCAGAAGTACAGGGGTTTTTAAGCAATAAAAGTCAAGGTACACAATACCCTCTCCAAAGTTTACAGAATTCCAACAGAACACCAGATTCCATGAGATTAATTTCAGCAATCACTACACAGATGAAAATTTAAGACCTGCAGAAGTGCCTCAGAAAGCAAAAGCATACAGAACAACTTTACTATATTCGTCCATCCTCTAGAAGCCTTTCTTGATTAATATTTTAACTGGTCATGAACACTGCGTCTTTAAATGACAGCAGGTTTTTCAGAAAAATGGAGAAAAAAATTAAAACCCTTTCAAAGGCTATTTTTCAGCAAGTGTTCTCAATTTGTTACTTACAGAAAGACTGAGCTAAGCAATACTACTACTCTTCAATTTTGGTTTTCTTAAAAAAATATAAAGAGATTTCATGTAAGCTCAACAACTTTATTTTCTTTGAAGTAAGTTCTATTTCTGTGTGCAGATGAGGAGAATACATACAACTTATATAAAGAAAGAATTTAAAAAACATCCACCACCCCCTTATGCAAGAGAAAGCTGAAGAAAAAAAAAGTCACATGGACTCATGGACTATCACTCCAGCCCATGTAACCCTAATAATAACATAACAGTAGGCTTTCTCTAATAAGCTCTTTGGTAATGTGCATGAATATTATTTCGTTTGAAAGAGTCCTCTTTTCAGTGTTGCTGTAACTGCAAAATTTTAAAATTTTAATATTAACTTTCTGCTCCTGTATACAGCACCACAGAAGTTTACATGCACATAAACTTGACCTGTTCACGTGCATGCTGGTCCAGATGATAAATCAATTCCTAGAAAGTTCAGGATAAGTTCTATTCTGCCCAAAAATACTAAGTCAGCTGCAAAGCTTGCGACAGGGCCCATGCCTGACAAGGCCAAACCTAGAGAAGTACTCCAGAACTGACATGCAACTCTCCCCTGTGAAAATTCTGGGCAGATCTGATACAAACTATATACTGGATATTCAGTGATCTTTTTATGATACAATGAAGCTGAAGCTATTTTTACATATTAACTTTTGTTATCTAGTTACATCAACCAATTATCTCTAGTCACAGGAGATGCTATAAAAAGTTCTATTAAAATTATTTTTATATCACTATTCAGACAGTTTCATGATCTTAGTATCCAGTTGTAGAACCAGCATGTTGAAAACCCACTCTACAGCAACAGGTAAGAACAAGGACTGTTCTGTTAAATTGTATTTTCCTTTAGAAAGAGTTTATTAAAACAAATACTTTTGCTATAATTAAAATCAAAGCTCTACAGACAAAAAGTTTAACCCAACTTCTTATACAGAGCATGTAACTACTGAAGTAAACATATAGATACTACAGACGTCTCTATCACTTAACCTGGAGTTAGCAGGATCAGATATTTACATGAACGTGCTTTGTCCTCCAGGAATGCAACAGAAAAGCAGGTACAGACCTCTACGTTTCCTAGCCCTAATTAATAAGAGAGCAGCTAAGAAAAAACTTCTGGGTAGAATTATCATTAGAATTATTATTATTATGTCATCTACTTTAACAAAACCAGGGTTTTTTCAAACTGAAATAGCACAGCCAGCATACATGACAAAATTAGTCCAAGTGCCTTAATAAAATTTTGACTAACAATTTATTTCAAAGGAACAACTCCTTTCATAATATACATGCTGAGTAGCATGGTCCTTGCGCCTGCAAGTTTCCATTTTATAGTCTTGCCTCTTACTCAGGATATGACTGGGTGATGCAGTCACAGTTTTAAGCACTTCATTCCTCCAACTGTTTGATACAAATGCAATTGTACTCACCTATTCCATGAACTCCGATTAAGGACATTTTCTTTTTTAAAATCACTTTTGTGAACCTTCATATACCTATGAAGTATGATAACTGAATACAAAACAAACTTGCATGCATGCCTTCAAACTAAAACAAAAGAAGTCTTTAGTCAAGAAGTTTGCCACATTAACACACTGATCATCCCGTCAGTGACACTGCATTCCACACTACTCTGGAAACGCTCTTTGCTTACTACAGCTGCACAAGCAACTAAAAGCAAACAAACGAAAACCTGCAGAAGTTTAGTTTGATTTCCGAAGAGAGGATATTTTCCCAAAAGTTAGTAGTTTTAACAGACTTATTATGTGGAAATTTATGAAGTTCACATGTAAAAGAGTCAATAAATAGGCACATTAGGTTTTACAATTAAATGTCAAGACACATTATATACACAAAGTAATTATGCTCTTAGCAAATACTGCACAATGTCTTCCCTACCATTTTTGTAAATAGTCCAGTGCCTCCAAACGAGCACCAATCTCAAACGTGATTCCAGGACGATTTGGAGGCTTTTTACTCATCTTGATATTTTCTTTTTTCACTACCTTTGAAGAAAATAAAAAAAAGTCATATTAAAACACATAATCTTGTCCAAAACGCGTCACTGACAGCAAATGTGGAGGGTGATGACAGAGGATGGAAAAAGATGTGAAATTTCTACTCTGACTTTCCATTAACTGCTTAGTTTTCAGAAGTATAGTCAAGGCTCAAAAAAGGCTTCACATAAAATCCACTTTTTTTTTCAGATTTCTTTTCCTCACAAAAAATAACAGGTATGCTCAACCTTCAGGTAAAACAAAACAAAACAAAACAAAAAAAAAAACACCAAACAAAACACCAACTGGTGCTCATGTCTGAAACTGTACTATACTCTAACTCCTTGACATCCTTTTAGACTGCAATTTTTAGAGTCACCTAGAGTCTATGTGTGTTCTCTCCTCTGCCATGGAAAAAGTCAAAACCAAGAAAAATGTAACTTACCAAGAACAGAAATGTAACGATAAACACGGCCCAAAGGACAAGTACAATGAAATTAACAAAACCAAAAAGAAACGAACAAAAAAGCCACCTTCATCCTTTCTAATGCACTTCCAAGACTCATTCACAGCACTAAGTTTCATTCACACGTGCCTTTTAACTTCTTTCGGTACTTCAGTCACTACTATTAAAAATACACTTCAGCTATCGCTCTTACTGTCACTTTCCGACATACCACCTCGCTGCTCGCGAAGCACAGAGGGGCTTGCCGCCGGGGCTGCAGGCGGCCGCTGCACCCCCACCGCAGAGCCAAGGTGCCAGGCTGCGGGGCCAGACCCTCCTCGGTCCGGACCGCGAGCGGCACGGCAGCCAGAGCCCAGTTTCTCAGCAGGG
>NW_010146996.1:0-12365 GCF_000699245.1 Pterocles gutturalis | reverse complement strand
CCATCCTCAGCAGTGGCGCTGGAAGGGGAGCGACCTCGGCCAAGGCACACCGCTCGCCCTCCATCAGCGCCCACCTTTGCACATCCTTCCAAAGCTGCCCTGGGTTAGCGAATACCCACAGGGACCTCTGGAGGTGGGGGGCAGGAAGGGACACCCCCACAGGGAAGAAAGGATGCCCTGGGTGCCCGCCCGTTTCCTCTGCCTGCGCGGAAACATTTTAGTGTTGCTCCCACCCCCCTTTTTGGTTTTTTTTTCCCTCCCCTCTCTTTTAAGTAGATTTTTGCTCTCACTTCAATAACACGCCGGCTCTAATTAGCTGCAATATTAAGAAACCCTGTTAAATGACAGTTTTATCGGGTTTGTGCAGATAGGAGGAACGCGGGGACCCGGCGAAATACCCATCCACCGCGCCGGGCGCTGGATCCCCGCCAGCAGCCGCCGCTCGCTCTTTTTATATGGAAAAATGGAAACATTTTGGAAAGCAAAAGCTTTAAAACTTTGACTTATATTTTACATGCTAAATAACGGGGAGAACGGCGACAGCGCTACAGAAAGCTTCAAACCCTGCAAATATTTGAATGGGGCTTTTCTTGTAAAGTAGAGCAGCTGTCAGTCAGCTGGCTTTGACAGCCTGCCACAATTTTGTCATTTAATAGTGGGTGTTAGCCTAAGTGCAAAACACTCTGGCAAACAGATGTCAAACCTACATCTCATATAAATGGGGGTTGTGAAATTGAGTTTTAACCCACATATAGGGTTTTAAAAAGCTGTGCCAGTGTGTAAACTGTACACAAAATAGAGATACTGACAATCTCCCGTGTGGGCTTGTTATTTAAAGTAGGCTTATTTAGAAATCTGACCTCCAAATTATGCTAAATCTTCCTACATTTCAAACAGTGGAATATGAGAACAGTGTTTGGGAAAGTTGAAATTAAGGACAAATATGACGGTTCACTGAAAGGGGCTGATTGCCGTATATACTGAAAAACTGGGGCTCTTCATTTCCTCAACTCCCCCTCGTTCTTCCAAATTTGAAGGGAGGGAAGGAAGGGAGGAAGAGAAGGAAGGAAGAGAGTAAAAGAAGGAAGGGAGGAAGGAAGGGAGGGAGGGAGGGAGGAAGGAAGGAAAAAAGAAGGAAAGAAGGAAAGAAGGAAAGAAGAAAGGGTGGGTTTGGCAGGGTCTGAGGTTTCAGGGAATGTTTTCTATAGCGGGATCCGGGAGTTTTGATTTAGGAGAAGACGGCAGGGGAAGGAAAGACCACAAACGCAGCGAGCAGGCAGCTGCACAACCACATCCTCCGTAGGGTGAGCGAAGGACTGCGCAGGGAGGTGGCCAGACCTGCTGCGAAGGATGGCAGGCACCCGCCTAGGACACGGCAAGAGAGATTGGGAGCGGTAGCAGGAAAAAGTGTTAGCCACGGTAAATTTCTTCAGAAGTTACTATTTCTGAACTCACATTTCCAAGACTCATATCTCCACCGACATGTGATTTTCCTCCATGCTTCGAGGGACACCCTGACAAATTTCCTTCGAACATTTCAAAAATGTCATAAATATTTGTACCAAAAATTGTTCATTGCCTCAGTTGGCTAGAACGAATCAAGAAGAGAAAAGGTGATAATTCATTGCACGAGTGGTATTATATGGATGATATAAAATTCCCTAGAATAAGTCTACACCCACATTATTGTTTTGGAAGCTAAACATGTAGCTTCCTAAACAAATCGACATGAGGGGATTAAATGAAACATTTAATTGAATATAATGGTTCATATTAACAATTAACCATAGCTTAAACACACGCCCAGCTGATTTCCTTGTCGATGTACTCCACTGTAATATTTGCACGGTCCTACCTGATGTTAAATGAGTAGGGGAATGCACAGGGGATGATTATCGATCCTATGCAGTTACTTAAGTCCCATTTGATCTGAACTGTCCCCATCCACTTCCCTCCAAATCCCCAAAAGCTCTGCTGCTTGATTCCAGCAAATTTTCCTCCTTGCAGGGTTTTTTATTTGGTTGTTGTTTTGCAGGGGCTTTCAACCCTTGCTTTTGCAGAACGACAATGAATGCCCGGGATGCTAGCTAACCCTGCCTCAGGTGTTCATAAAACACGGGGAGCAGGGAACGCCCGCGCCATTCCTGGGAGCTTCCTCCCGCTCTGCGGGCGTGGGGGGCGGGCTACAGCCCCCGGCCGCAGCTCCGGGGCTGCAGAGAACATCCCCGGGAACTCGGAGAGAGGCTCGGAGCCGCCCCCAGCCCTTGCCAAGACCTCTCGGGTCAGCACAGCAGACACACTGCTTTCGGCACCGACCTGAAAGGTGTTGCCTCTTTTTGATCAGAAACCTCAGATTTAAAAAAATATGTTAAAAAAAAAAAAAAAAAGCCCAGTAATTCTAAAGTGCTACCGGCCCGGGTTATTGGGGACTCCTCGGGTCACAAGCAGCAGTCCCGAGGTAAGCTTTCTTTCATGCCCTGACAACGCCAACTACAGCCTAGCATAAAATAGTCGAAGAAGAAATCAGGTTTTATTCGGGAACAATTGTCTCCGAGTTGTGATCAGTCAATTATAGGTGCAACTTTGGTGTGCAGCAGGTCGTTAAAATACACAGGCTGGCTCTGAGGCCGGTCGCTGGCTCTAGAGTGGAGCCGTGGACAGTCTTTATTCAATTCCCTCATGCAGAAAAATGCCTGTAGCTATTACCCAGCCCACTTGCCTGCAAAGAAAGGCTATGGTAAAACTACCACCCTCATTTTCAAACAAGAATCTGTCCAACAAATCTGGAAAAAATATTTATTGATATCCTTGATAGATAATAAAAAACTCCTCTTGCCACCTAAAAATAGACATTCTGTTACCTCTAATGTGATTGTTTTTTTACCCGTATACTTGTACAAGTATTTTATTGCTTTCCAACACTGACACAGCTGTGTGTTTTCAGCATACTGCCATGAAACAGTTCTGCACCTCAGATATAGTTGACATAGATAAACAGTTTTTCCTCAACAGTTTATTAAGTCTTGAAATTAAGCCCTGTGACAACCTGACTGTCCTAAAATTGCTCTGAAATACAGATCTGAACCCTCTCCAACCGCAGTGTTACCAGAAATCCAGGCACTCAACTTCTATTTATTCCCATACTTCAAACATTAGTATCAGTATGTTTTCAAGGTGGAAATATTACAGGACAAATTCAAATGACAGAGCTGGAAAATTACTCTAAAATAACATGGGAAATGGAAATAAAGATTACTATGATTTTAGAGGTTAAGGATTAAATGGGGCTTGTGCTGTACATAGGAGACATAAAGATTGTTAAAATTGTGTCTTCCATGGGCTTGGTTCCTGTGACTGCAGTGGCATTATGCCTGATCTATGCTGAAAAGAAGTCAGAGGGAAGCTAAAAACCTGTAACATGAAGGTTGCAAGCTATAAAAACCAACAGGTGAAATCTGACTGCATTGCTGTACAGAATTCAGTATTTACACTGTTTGTGTTGATTCCCTCATTTAATTTTAGAGCAGCAGATAGTCACCAAATTGTTTTCTTAGTGGGCTTTTTCAGGTCCTAGATTTACCTCCCCTTTGAATAGGGTCTGAAGTCTGAACCATTCAAGTGCAGAATTCACATTCCAAGACCAAGGTGCAAATTAGTTTTTTGAGTGGCTGGTGAGTAGAAAGTACTGTGTGAGGATCGGGTTGTCCCACTGCAACGTGACTCAGTCATTTGAGGAAATCATTAAACTTGAAGGTAGTACTGTAAAAAATGAGTGTGGCTTAGCATCAGGCCTTGTGGCTTATCAAAGAGACTGAGGAAAACTAACACTTTTTATTGATGAATGAAGCATTTAGACATTCTCTCATCACTGTCCTGAGGCAACTAGAACATGCTGCGGCTTTAAGTTCTTTCTGCATCCACGCACATGTACCAAGAGGTCTAACTTTTACTGTGATGGCAAAAATGTTTGGATACCTTTTATATACATTTAACATTTTATTCTTGTATATCATGGGGGAAGTGACAACACATTGTCCATTTGATGCCCTAGCCATATATGTAAAGAGAGGGTTTATATTTTGTTCTATTAACTCTATATATGTTCCAGTGCTGGAGAAGTGCCCTCTAGGGTCATTGGGATTAAAAGACCATATTGAGGCATAGCTTGCTGAGACAGTTCCTGCTATGAAACTATTTGAGCCTTTCAGTTCCTCTTCCAGGGGAGATGATTCACTTTTGCTGGGGTCCTCCATTGTACTATCAGGACAGACACTGATTCATCCAGTGGGTTAAATTGCTTTCCTGTTCCATTAGGTCCAGCTGTGCTGTCAATTTGTTGCCTCAAGCTTCACCCAAGCATCCTGGTGCCCTGATTGTTCCCATTGCAGAAATCCTGGGCTTTTGTCTGGGGTGGATGTCTCATATCCTTTGTGAGGAAACCTGGAGAAAGGACAGAGGATGGTTTGCTCCAGAGCTCTCTCCTTATAGGCAGTATGGACATGGTCCAATCTGAACTGGGAGCCATGGACTCATTCCCCACTGCAGACCACAAAAGCAGTTCACACACATTGAAACAGTGCAATCAACTGAATGTTAACAATGATGAAGAAACAGCCCGAGGTCCTTGGGTAAGTCCTTTAGACTTCAACATTTGTAGGGATCCCGGATATTTAAACACAAAATTATGACCGCAATGAACAGAAGCTCTGCATCTAAATCCCTGGATTTAAGTCTCCTTGAGCTGAAGACTTGAGATATTTGACCTAATCTCCCCAAGCCTCCACTGAACCATGGATACACCGGCTACCATAATACCCAGGAACATCACAGAGGAATTATGAGTACAAACTTGTTAATACTTTTGAAGTGAGATGAAGAGGTAACAAATGTGCTAAGGATTATTATTACTATTTACCACCACTGCACTCACTGGGATGGTAAAGTGGGAAATAATGTTCATAATATCTGAGGAATATTGCCTTGTTTGAAAATGTCTCTGCCACTAATGCGATGACTGTTCTAGTGGAGTTGTGGTTGCTGGGAATTCACACACTGATTTTATGGAGAGATAAAAGAGTGGAGTTTATATGGAATAAACCTCTTTTGAATAAAACAATCTGCATAAATGCTTTAAGAAAGCCTATAATTATGATAAAAACGTTGCTCAGAGTTAAAATTATGAAGCAATCAAAATTTATAAACAGTCTCTCATCGACTTTTAATCACACTTTCTCATATACAAACTGCAGAAAACATATAGTAGCAATATATAACAATACACATTTTATTTTCAGTAATTTAGGGTCCCATCCCATGCTCTTTAATCAGACAAAGCTCAGCTTGTCAAGCTCTGCAGGACTACTCTTAAATGTCAAAAACCGTATAAATGCCACTAGTTTTATATACATTTAGCTGAGGCTTTATCCTGCTGGCAGCCGAACACCCCTGGAGAGGTGCTGTGCACTCTCTGGGCTAGTTCCAAAGCTTTCTGTGGTCATAATTCTACCAATAATCTCTGGATCAGGGCCTCTACTTCCACTGCCTCCTCTGGAGATGCTCGCTGAGTGTAAACACAGGATCCCACTCACACCTCCCCTGAAATTCCCTTGTAGATATTACTCTTCATTTGTGATTCATTAAGGAGAATGCTTAAATTATACGCATCATGTAGGACTTGGATGGCACGAGATATTCAAAAGAAGGAATATTTGTAATGGGAACCTTGCCAATTTGAATGGTAGCCTACCATGTCTACAAGCTCCATTGTCTCCTTTGAGCTGAACTAGCTGAACACATTCAGGACGCATTCTGATAGCAACATGACTCCCTCAGCAAGTAGTGAAATTCACTGGTATTATTCTGTCATGAAAAATGTTATCACAGATAGGTCAAATTAATGATATATTTGCTTTTTTTTTTTAAAACAGATTATTAGAGTCTTTTCTGAAACAGAATAGCATGCAGAGTCTGTCACCTGAATTCCTTATAAAAATGAAATCTTCTATTGAATTGACTGGCACAGTTCTTATTGATAGGCTAACTGTTTGACTCTCCTTAATTATCAGAGTAAACAGCCTTTTCTGCTAAAACACTGATTCAAATGCTGCTTTCAGCTAGACAAATTAATAAGGAATAACTGCACAGAGTTTCACAAGGTTTACACCTTTCTAATGAAGTGTGAAATAATGTCCACGAATAAACTATTTAAACGCTCTCAAGACAAGAGACTCTTGCATGACTTCCTGTTGATTCCATCTCTCTTCAGGCCCTTGGGAGCTCACCTACCGTTCCCTGACCAAAAGCCTGAACCAAAAGTCCCCAAGAGGGCAGGTGGCAAGGAGCAGGACAGGAGAAGTCTCATTCTGCAGTCTGTGGAGCAGAATCTAGGAGGTGCTCATCCTGTTAGTCTGTGGAGTAATATGACTACTTTCCGTCTCTTTCAAAGAAATAGTTCTGCATGCTTGAGAGGGAAACACATTTTGGGCTTGAGAAAGTGAAACCTCAGCCTGAGCCGCTACTAGATTATTTAGATGGAAGTTTTTTAAAGGCCAGAGAAGCACAGTGCATGTAGTTTGATGTGCATTCTCTGCTAGAATTGGGATGTCAATTTTTTTTTCCTGGATGTCCTTGTCATGCTCCTATCCACACCCTAAACCCAGGCACAGTGGGAGTTCCCTTTCCATCCAAAAAAAAAGAAAAAAAAAAAAAAAGACCACTGTGATTTAAGGACTTTGTGATTTTGTGAGAAAGAGGCAGATTTATTTTTTTATTTTTTTATTTTTACAGCCCAGTGTTCTCACTTTTGGGTCTTCTAGGAATATGCCTACAGAAGGATGGGTAGAAGTTACTGTCTGTGATTAATATGATGCTCTGTTTAAAGGACTTATTTACTACAAAATATTTATATTTAACAGTCTATAACAACTGAATGTAAACATCAAGCCTTGCTTTGTATCGATATGTGGGCCTAAAAAAGTGGTTCTGTTTTCCACAACAGCTGAGACAGATGAATGTCATGTGTACTCTGTGTAGGACGCAGGGCAAAAATATGACAACAAAACCTAAACAAACTTAAAGCATGAAATCAAACATGCTGTATGCTTATGTTAAAATTACATTGAAAATTGGGAGCACGAACTACCAAACTAGGCTTCCTTCTGTTTTACAAACTGCAACGTTTGTTTAAAAAAATCTAAAGCATAATTGCAAATTCAAATTTCCTCTCCATTCTTACATCGACATTTGTGTTTTTCTCTTAACATCTCCCACATGTTAACGGAGCAGCTTCCTAGCCCTCTTGTTATATATCACATTTAATGTAACAGTTTAGCAAATTCTCCAATTGTGTTGGTGTTCGCTTTCACAAACATGGAAAGCAATTTGATGTGTCCTTTTAATGAGTCATTTTCATGCAAGGAGGAAAACAGTGGTTGGGGAAGTTATTAAAGCTTTCTGCTCATTGATTTTAAGACTCTCTGCTGAATCTATGTTGCTTAAAACCCATCTTGTTTTGTTAGAAGGGTTATTCAAACCATCTTTTCTTCTAAATCCTAAGTTAGAAGAACTCCAGCTTGCCTTTACTCCTTTGCAGGGGCTGCAAATTTTTCACTGGATTGACTCTCACACAGAACTGTGCAGTGAAACCCAAGATTTAATTTAAAAAAGTTTTTAATACTTGTGTTGCTAATGATAACTGTTCAAATGTGAAGAGGATGCAAAACCATTTATAAATGGTAGGGCAAATACAAGCCTAGCAGAGGCAGGAGTTCTCTTCATCTGTAGCAGGCATTGACTCTAAACCATGGTGGGGACAATATAAATGTCATTTTTAAAGCTGTGCTCCTGCGGATCATTTCAGCAATATGTCTAATGAACAAACCAACATTCTTGGTTGAATGCTGAGGTGGACACAGGGTGGTATGTCTGAGAGAAGACTAATTGCAACGGGTGATTTCCTCAGATGGACAAGGAACTCAGGGCCCAACAATATGACCATGAGAAGAACAGATCTGCCAGGTCTCCTACACTGGTCACTGAAGTCACTCCGATAGTCATCAAAACCCTACCTATGGTCACAAGTGGTTTTGCACCAGGGTTCTTTTGGGGTTTCACTAACCTGACGAGGCTCTGAGGGAAGAGGTTACAGGCTTGAATGAATGTTTTTCTGGACTGCATCTTGTCTGCTGGACACATGCTAAACACATCGGTACAACTCATTCCTACAACTCGGTCTTGCAAAGCTAGATTTTGTGGGAATAAGGGAGCATTAGAAAGCAAAACCTATAGGACTCACGTGAGCCCACTTAAAAGCAAAAATGTAGCTCAAATAGGTTTTCTTAAACTAAAGAAGAGTTTTCTAAAAGCACTGATGGCCCATAATTTAGTTGAAACAAAGGTGAAATTGGGAGCTGAAGCTATTGATGAACATAATTTATAGAGTGCAGGCCTAAGATTTTTTTTTCCAAAATACATAAATAAAATGACAATTATGTATCTAAAGTCCTAATTCAAGAAAAAAGTTTTAAGTTTCTTTTTGGGTAAAATGGCATTGGCTGTATTTAAAGTCTGTATATTGGAATGACAAGGGTCATTGTGAAATCTTCAAAGTCTTACCAAATGGGGAAACCACTGCAGTACATGCTGAACCATCTAAACCAGCCGTGAATTGTCTAAACAAAATCATTTGATACTGGCTGTTTTCCATATTTTAATTAGCAAGAGCAGACGGCTGTTGCATAATCCTATTTAATGTTTGTGCTCGATACCTCCCAACTAGCTCAGTGATTAAGTTCATATGTTAGTGCGGCTAAATGCACTAGCTGAAACAACACCACTAACACTAAGATTCACTTTCTGACACAGATGTAATGCAAGTGTGTGTCCTTCCACTGACTTAACAGAGAAAAAGCTCTATTAACTTACAGCCTGTTGGATGCACAGATGCCCTGAGGCATTTTGTATAAATGCATATTGATGTCTCATGTGAGTTTTTCCTCCCCAGGAGAGTTTCTTTGTATCAGAGATCACAGTGCCCCCATTAGATAATCACCACTCTCAACAACATCCAGCCTAATCATGCCATTGATCACACTAAATCAGAGATCTGGGAATTCTCCCAGAACTGCTGTCTGTAGCTAACCCTTTCTACGCAATGGGCTGGGTTGGCCAGGTGTGCCCCAGAGGTGGATTTAGGAGAGGGGAAGGAAAGGCATATGTTGAGCTTGCAGCCCACCTGCCCACTGTGCTGGGCCTCCAGGTACAGCAAGGGCTGTGTGTCTCTCCTGGCACCGGTGCTGCTGCATTGGACTGTTATTTGCTGCAAGGCAACAAGCTCTCCAGTTCTATTAATCAGGGTGTCTAACAAGCTACTCACACACCTATGTGCAACATGAACAACACAAATTAAAGTCTCATAATTTAAGACTTTTAGAGTCACAAACAGTGACACTTCTACCCTACCTTTTTTTCTGTGTTTTTTTTTTTTTTTCTCTCATTTCCCCCCTCTCCCATAGCCATGCTGTTTTCATCAAGGTTATGAGATACAAATTACAGAGCTGACATCTCACTCCTGCTTCCTTATTTGTGTCTTAATGTTTAAAGAATATTTCATCTGGTGTCCATGTAAGGGCAGTGCTTTAAGTATGTGCTTTACCACATTAGGATATATATTTTAAGATGCTTAACTGTTTGGTCACATGAGAAAAGGAACTAGCCATTTGCTCAACAGGGGCATGAACAGTTATTGTCAGAGAAATTCCGTACATTTACTTGGACAAATAAAAATTTGCATAAACATAACTTGTAAATGTTTTGAAATGTAGAAATGAACATAATGAAAAAAATTGTAAGCGACTACACAAGATTTTGAGAATGCTACTATTTCAGCTCAGTTGCTCTCTCTAAAAAAACCCCCCAAACTACCTAAAGAAAACTATTTATGTTATATTTTATCTCTTCTGGAATATTATTGTGTAGCTTTCTGTGCATTTTAATAATTATTTAAAAATGTTTAAAGGCAGGAGACATATTTCCGTTTACTGAAATATTTTATTGGATGACAGAATGTAGGGATCTCAGTGAGATGTGTGCGTATGTTTTTAAAAGAAAATGGCAGTGGATAGCTAGTGGCAGGTTTGTCTTAAAACTTAAGGGGTTCTTTCTGTGACTGGTAAAGTTACAAAAGGCTTGATTAACCTCTTTCCCCACTGGGCTCTGCAAGTCCTGATTTCCCAATGATAAATACCAATTCATTTTATGAATTGTGGGTTCTTTGTAGAATGTAAAGATTTCTGACATCAACTCCTCAGCTGGGCTTTGCTGTATAAAAACTCCATGTGCTGCCATTGAGGCTCATCCTTGTTACTTGTATGATTTATGTTCTTTTCAGCTAAAATACTATCTCATAGCTGAGGCCTAGGTGAAAGTACATTGATCTAGGGCCCACACTTGCTCTGTTCAGGAGCAAGGGACAACTCTATTTCTTGCCAGTGGTGGAGGAACAGATATATAATTTCATGCTTGATTTCTATGTGGCAGTAAGTTTTGTGAATGTAGTCACTATGGTTTAGTAATAAAAAGAAGCATCAACATGGTTTTGTAATAACCTCGACATTGTCTGCCGAACCAAGAACACAGACAAACTCACCAAAGGTTTATTACTGTTGTACTGTAAATTAAGGAGAGTCAATTTCTTTCTGAAGGCCAGCAATGATGGCTGCTACATAGATGATCAATGTAACTGAACTTCTAACAAGTCCTCAAGACATTACCTCTGCAGTAAATACCACCTTTGTCTGTCCCTGTAAAATGCTGGTGCAGCCAGTTTCACCAAGTCTGGATTTTGCCCAGGAGGCAGAGAGAAACACCACTTGAGCCCAAACAAATGTTTGTGGACAAGCCCTGAGACAGACCTCTGAGAAAAAAAGATATCTCCCAAATCCTAAAGTGGATTTTATGGTCCTGATTCACCAGTCCGTTCTTCCACAGATCTCCTGCTCTGTTTTGTAGGAGAAAACAGCCGTATGAGTGGATTACATTGAGTATATTAGAATACATCTAGAATTAAGTTAATGTCCCTTTGAGGAACAGGTGAAAACCAGTACTAGTGTTAGTGTAACATACTATTTGTCCATTAGAAGTTTTTGAGACTTTTTCTGTCTATGCATTTCTGTTTGTGTGCTTTATTTCAGGCAAACTCCATGCTAAAATTTATAAAGATCCCCCTTATTCCATCTATGTTCAACAAATGCCAGAAAAAAATTTAATGCACGCAAGGATATTAGGTTCATTATGGGGAACACTGTGCTTGTTAATGATTTTCACAATATTAATTTAAAGACATTAAAACAAATGATAAGCCTCTTCTCATTGTACGTCTCTGAAGTCCCTGTAATAATAAAAAGTGTGTGATTCCTCCAAGCAGCCAGAAGTGGCTAATCTGGGATGCCTGATATCCAGCAAAGAGAAAGGAATCTTATTCAAAATAGGCCATTCTTAGCCTCCATCTCTACTTTTTCCATCTCTCTCTACTCCCTAAGACAGTTAAGCTCTGCATCTGTGGTGTGTTAACCTTGGCTGGACGCCAGGTGCTCACCGAGCTGCTCTATCACTCCCCTCCTCAGCAGGCCAAGGGAGAAGAAAATAAGATGGAAAAAAACTCACGGCAGTTTAAGAAAGCAAAAAGCCAATGCTGCATGCAGAAGCAAAGGAAAACAAAAGATTTTATTCTTTACTTCCTGTCAGCAAGCAATTTCAGGCCACTTCTTGGGAAGTAGCCTTATTGCTGACCAGACATCATACAGTATGGAACACCCCTTAAGTCAGTTTGGGTCAGCTATCTTGGCTATGTCCCCTCCCAAGATTTTGCCCTGCCCTGGCCTACTTGGGGGGGAATGTTGGGGAGCAGCCTTGATGCTGTGTAAGCACTGCTAAGCAGTAGCCAAAACACTGGTGTTATCAACAATTTCTAGCTACCAATGCAACACACAGCACTGTGAGGGCTGCCATGGGGAAACTAACTCCATCTCAGACAGACCCAATACAGTATCTCAAAGTGAAATCAGGTATTTTCTAAAGACATGGGTGTACATGGATAATCTTTAGGAACTCAGAGTCCCTCACACTGAATGCCTTTTTTTCTGTCATGATGACTTAGCAATAAAAGGTGAAAAGGCAACTGACATCATCTACCTAGACTTGTGCAAAGCCTTTGACACTGTCCCACATGACATCCTTGTCTCTAAGCAGGAGGGACATGGATTTGAAGGAAGGACCACTCGCTGGATAAGGAATTGGCTAGACGGCTGCACTCAAAGAGTTGTGGTCAATGGTCCAACATCGAAGTGGAGACCGGTGACAAGTGGTGT
>NW_010146995.1:0-4033 GCF_000699245.1 Pterocles gutturalis | reverse complement strand
GGATTGATTTTTTTATTATTATTTTTTTTTTAGGAGCCACCCACAGAAATAGAAGCTGGTCCTGGGGAAAGAGGCAAAGCAGCAGAGTGAAGGAGGAAACGGGTAAAGAGAGAAGTTTTATGTCTCCTAGCTTCGTTTGGCACGACACCCTGCAGCCACGGAGGAGAGAAGGTGTATGTATAGAAGGTGATGTATAGAAAATATATCTGTCCCACCACGGCGTGCGGTTTCTCAACATTTTCAGCCCCCACACTCCACGCCACGATGGGAATGTGTCAAGTTTCTTTATCTCCACCTTGCTCTGGTTTTATCAGTTATTTATTTATTTGTTTTTATCACTTTCCTTGTTCGTTTCATTGACTCGAGCCCCAAGGCTGCTGAAATGAGGCACCGAAAAAAAAGAAAATATAGGACAAATAATGATTATTTGCGTGTTCTCTGGAACAAGCCAAGAAAGAGTCTCCGGGGAGAGGGTGGGATTCGCCTCTCTTTGTTTCTTCAGAGGCGATATTAAAAAAGAAAAATGCGCAAAGGCGGGTGGAAGAGTTAACCCTTGCCGGAGCCGCGTCTCTGCGCCACGGAGGGGGCTGAGAGCTCCCAGCAGCGGGGAGGAGAAAGAGGATGGATCAGAAACAGGTTCCCTGGTGCTTTTTGGCTTCCCACCAGCAGAAACAAAGCGAAAATAAAATGCAAAAGGAATCCCTGGCAGCGAGGAGAGAAAAACCCTGCAGTCTGGTACCCAGAGCAAAGCAAAGGGCAGGGTGATTTTTTTCCCCACGTAAATTCACCCTTCAAAAAAAAAAAAAACACACTAAACGCCATTTTTAGGAGCGAATCCCAGCCAGATTTGGTGAATAATTCCCAGGCCTGGGCGTGGAGGCGATGGGCTCTCGCGTGGCACGTGCCGGAGCCGAGCGTGGGATGCTGAGCATCCCCTGGGGCAGCTCAGAAAAAACTATTTGGATGCTCATCGCCTTGTACCAACTCCTTGGGTTCGCAACAGAGCTCATTTTGTGCCTTTTTCTTTTTTTTTCCTTGACTAAAAGGAAACAAAAACATTGACTACCCCGCACACACAAGCAACACGTTAATTAGAGCAAATTTTTATTTTTTGCGTCTGAATAGGAAACGTTGGCCGCGGCTGCGTTAGAAAATAAAATCCTTAAAACCTTTCTGATTGTATCTGCGTTGGGGATGGGAGGGGAAGAAGGATGGATGCAAGGAATTATGCAGAATCATTTATACTGTTGATGGACTTTTTAAAAAAATAAAGAGCAGCTTAAATGCTTTAAAATGATGTCCTTTGCCTTTTGTTCGAGATGTCAGATCCTTGCTCTTGAGGACGCTCCTAAGGACTGGGCAGAGGATGCGTGTTGTTCGCTTCCCTTCCTCCTCCTCCTCAAAAGCAGAAAAAAAATCAATTTAAAAGGGAAGGAGCCAAAATTTTCCTTTTCAAAAAGACACGTTTCAAATGGTTTTATACAACCAAAAAAAAAGAAAAGAAAGAACATAAAAGTGATTTTTCTTTCCCCCACCACCTTTGTTTTACCTGTCCACGGGGGATGACACAACACAGCAGACACACAGAGGGTCTCCGGCTGCTCCGCGATGCTCCGGGGACACGGAGAATCCAAAAAAAAACCCCCAGGATTCCGGTGGGATAACAGCTGCTTCGCATTAGCATCTCCCTCTTGAAGTTCCCTTTATTTTTCTTCTTCCTCCTTGTTTCCTTTTCTCTCCGCTCCCTCCTTTTTCTCTTGCCTTTGGGAGAAAAAAAAAAAAAAAAAATCACCGCCCAGGTTCTCCCTGTCTTTCAGCGCCCGTTTTCCTCCGTGTTTGTTTTTCCAGGTAATAGATCCTCACCTCCAAAGTAAGTGCTGAAGCCCGGGGGTTAATGGCCATCGTGGGAAAACTCTGATCAAGGCCAGACCTTGCTGTGGGCATCCTGCATCTCTCCTCCCCCTAAATTCTGGAGGTTTCTAAAGATGGATGAAGACGTGGCCTTTAGTCTCCCTAATTTAATTTAACATCCAGCCTGGGAATATTGAGGTTTTTTCCCAAATTCCTTGGGATTTAAGATGCCCAGAGAAACCAGGCTTAAGTAGACTGAGTCTACTCATCATCTCCCCGCACCTTCCCCTCCATCCCCTGTCCAGATGTCCCTCCCCTGCGCCTCACGCCCGTATTTATAGAGCATGCAGGGATGCTTCTGGACAACAGATGTCATCGAGAACACAGAGAGCCTTAATTATCCCTGTCATGATGATGTGCTCCCTATAGTGACCATCATTTCGGGAACATGTGTTTCTGCTAGCCAGAGCCTGGGCGCTGCACTTCGAAAATATTCCAAACAATGCAGAGTTGCAGAGAAGGCTGAAGCAGTATTTTAGTACAAAAAAAAAAAAAAAAAAAAAAAAAAAAAAAAGAAGAAAGAGAGAGAAGGGAAAAAAAAAGAAAAAAAGAAAAAAGGGAAATAAAGAAAAAAAAAGAAAAGGAAAAACAGAAAAAAAAAGGGGAAGAAAAGAAAAAAGGAAAAAAAGGGAAATAAAAAAGGGAAAAAAAGGGGGAAAAAAAGCCTATTCTGGGACATGGGGAGGGATATATTTAGGATATTTTCTCAGCTCTGTACACCCCAAAGGCTTCGATTCAGCCTCGGTGTAAACTTCCAGCATGTGCATGAAGTTGCTTTGCTCCCGGGCTGTACGGAGCAGGGAGGTGCTAAAGCTCAAAAAATTCAGAACGTGCTTAAGGGCTGGGGAAAATGTGAGTATTTCAGCATAAATAGTGTTTCAGCACCGAAACGTGGCCTCGGTGGCTTGGGGACAGACTGTACGATGCGCCGGCCACCTGAAAGTGTCTCGGATGCTCTGTGGAATCCCTGTGGTCTCTAATTTTGTTTTTTATTGTTGAGCAAAAAGCAGCTGTTACTGCAAATAATTCCCCTTACACCTCCAAAACTTTTTTCCTTGAGGGCTTATATTTCCAGAGCTGTCAATCCGACACCTCTCCCCAGCGCTAAATTCATTTACAAGGGGCCGGGGAGAGGGGGAAGAGAAGCAATGCTTTCAAAAATAAATAATCAAGCCACATTAAATAACCATTTGGGAGCCCATCCGCCTCCCAGGCTCGCTTGGCTGAACTTGATATTAATTAGGCTAAATCCAAAAACTCTCACCGCTCACCCCATGGCTGCGATTTCCAAGGGTTTTACCTGGTTTAAGGATTATAATCTTTAACAGCTGCCTGATTTACTCAGCTCATTCCCTCCGAGAGGCTGGAGCAGTCCTCAGCTGACGAACAGCATCTCTCTCCTCCTGCTGTCGCGTCTTCGAGGATTGTGCGTTTATAGGAGCGAAAGGATGTGATGGAGACCTCCAAAATGAGATCAAATCCCGCTCCTGGTCGATAAGGAGGCTGCTTGCCATACATCCTTGAAGTCTGCTGGCCAGATTAGAGTTGGCTGGACCAATTTGGCACTGAGCGCTTTGTATAATTAGAAAAAATATGTCAAAAAAAAAAAAAAACAGGAAAAAAAAAAACCAGAAAAAAAAGAAAAAAAAAAACCCAAACCCATCAGAAATGCTCATGGGAACGTGTCGGTTTGCTGGCTGGGGGGAAGTTTAGTCTGCTGCAAGGGTTGGCATCGCCGGGGGTTGGCATCCCTCCCTGGAGCTCGGCTCCATCGCCCAGCTGTGGAAAAGCTGCCCGGGGCTTTCTGCGAGCATCTGACCCAGGGTTAGGATCAATGACATGTCCTCAGAGCTGCTGGAGTGGGGAAAATGCTCATGGGAACGTGTCGGTTTGCTGGCTGGGGGGAAGTTTAGTCTGCTGCAAGGGTTGGCATCGCCGGGGGTTGGCATCCCTCCCTGGAGCTCGGCTCCATCGCCCAGCTGTGGAAAAGCTGCCCGGGGCTTTCTGCGAGCATCTGACCCAGGGTTAGGATCAATGACATGTCCTCAGAGCTGCTGGAGTGGGGAAAAGCCTTTTCGGTTTGGGGAGGGAGTTTTTTCCTGCTAAATTTGGAGAGGACCGG
>NW_010146994.1:0-7963 GCF_000699245.1 Pterocles gutturalis | reverse complement strand
TGAGCGGAAGGGGAATGCTTTGTCCGCCGGTGAGGGGGCCCGGCCCCGGAACAGCCGCCGGGTACAAGGGCACCGCCCTCCCGCCCGGGTGTGAAGCGGACACCGCCTCGGCTTCGGGGAGCCCCGGGTGTGGGGCTGGAGCTTGACACCAGCGCCCGTCCGCTCTCCGCTGTGTTCGGCTGGGTGCTGTCCCTGATGACGGGGCAGTGACTTCTGGCAGGATTATAGTTGGAACTTGGAATTCTCTTCCTTTACAAGCTCACATTTTTTACGCCCTGAAATTACTGAAGAATCTTCTCCTGGCTTGAAGTTTGTACGGACAAGCAGTTAGAGAAAAAGGGTAAACTTTTTTTAGGAATATTATTCTGCCTCTGGAGGGAGGCTTTAACGAGTGCCAGACATTTTTAGTGTAGTGTACTACAAACAATTTAAAGAAACGGATGAAAAGATTAAATCAAACAAACACAGTAGCTGCTTTACGTCTTGTAAAGAAGTGGAAGGTCAGATGGGAAAGGAAAGCTTTGATTAAAGTTAATACCTACATTCCTGGATGTAATCCTGTGGGCTAAGGCATCATCTGTAGTTTTAAAGAGGCAATAAATAATGCATGGAGAACTTTAATGCCTAAACCATGTCTTATTCTTATTTGATTTCAGTGTTTGAAGTACTCTGGCTGTTCTACTTTGTATTTCAACCACAGCTGGTCATCATAGTGGAAGTTTACTCAAAAGGTACAGAGCTGACCCATTGTGAAGAGAAGTAAATGTAACAAAGTTTACCTTCTAGCAACATTATGAAGCAAAGACGCGGCAGACTACTACATGTTTATTGATAAGCAGCATTTCCTTTCTGAAACCAGAAATTTTATTCAATTAACATCACAGAAGTACATAAGCCTTTGTGGATTTCAAGACAATTCACACAGCCACTTTTGGTGAGGAAACCATATTCCAGACTACAGGGAAGGAGCTCTAGGGCACAGTCCCCCATCTTTGTTCAGTTTACCGAGTGTTCACCTGCAAAGGAGAGTTCACACCATCAGGCAGAGGAAGGCCACAGGATACAAAACAGTTACTTCTCTGCTTAAAGATCCTATTTTTTTAGTCACTTTCTTAACTCGTTATTTTAAGGTATTTATAATGCATTTAATTTTGTTCTAATTTCAGTTATTAGAGAGCCACATGGTCTAAGCAGCATGTACACTGAGAATACTACACAATAATACTTTGAGGCACAGCAAATTATATGACAATAACTATCCTGGTGCTTGTGAAAAAAAGATTAAACAAACATGATGTGAACACTACTCACCACATCGTCAATCTTAAGAATACTGCGCACAGTTTCTGTTGCAAGAGTCAATGCGCTCAATGACACCAGCAGTGGCTGGACAACCAACTCCTCCAAGATGTTGGAAATGCCACCCTACAAGAACAAGTAGCTCTTACTTTGTGTAAGTCGGACTCCAGTCAGATTTAGCACATTTTCTTTTTAGCAGAATCCTAGGAAGGACAGTCAGCTCTAAATTAGACTATCAAATGGCTCAGACTCTTCCATTCTCTACATTAATATTATGGTATGTGGCTTCTTCCCCCAAGAATTTGATGTACCCAGTAAAAACTAGCCAAGAGAAAAGATAAATGTAGTTATGCCAGCTTAAACATGGTGACAATTTAAAAGCAGCTACCCACTGTGCTACTCTAGCACATGAACACCTTCCACTGCAGATAATTTCTTACTGTATCTATTTTTGTACCTGAAATAACGTTTTTGAAGACAGAAATGAAGTTCCTTGTCTTGTGGGCATGGCATTTAAGTCTCTGCTATGATCAATACTCAGGAGAAGCTGTTAAAGCCTCGGAGAACGATCTATGATCTACCTCAACACTAATTTGAGGGAGAATACCATTATGAGACACAAACTGGCCCTTTCCTTAGTTTGGCCCTAATGCTAAGCACTTTCCTTTTAATACCCAAGTATTTTTTTAGGCTACACTGTGCACATACAATTCCTTGTTACCTTTCTGACATTAATGCCGGCTGTTTTCTCTCCTTGAGCATGTCTGTTTCTCAGCTCTGTTACCGTGGAAATAGGGTTGAGACCTGCATTTTCAGCCAGCGTAGATGGTATGACTTCCAGTGCATCTCCGTACGCACGGACACAGTACGAGTCCATACCCTTCAAAGTGCGAGCATACTCATTCAAGCGCAGTGCCAACTCTATCTCCGGTGCTCCACCTCCTGCAATTAAAGCTCTGAGGACAGGAATTAAAAATCAAACCTCATTTTACATAAGCACATAATTAGCTTTCTGGATTAATATAATAAGCTATTCTACCCAAACTGAAACATTACCTTTTCTTAACTAAACATCTTATGACACACAGGGCATCATGAATGGAACGCTCAGCTTCTTCAAGAACAAGTTTGTTGGATCCACGTACCACAATGGTTACAGTTTTTCCAGGGTTTGTGCAGCCTGTAATCTACAACATAAAGCCAAATAATAGGACTGAAATAAAAGTTGTGATCAAAAATAGACTTCAGTTGGTATTTGTAGGTTCTGCAACAGTACTAAGGTCTGACTACGCAAACCACTATACCTCCTAAGCCCATGGCTACTCAGGGATTAGAAGTAGGTACTTAAATGTAATAACTTCAGAAGTAAGATGCATCAAAGTTTGCAGTTATTATTAAAGTAATTGTCAAATGTTAAGTAGGTGTTAACATTCTGTCACTTACCTTTATGAGTTTCCCAGAACCATTCAAGTTGACCTCCTCTGCCAGCTCAGCAGACCCCAGCATGTCAGGAGTAAACTGGTCAATGTGAGCAACAGGCTTAGTTCCAATTGTCTGAAAAAAAAGATAAAAAAAAATCCAGAATCTGCTGGGTCAGGATGCATACAATGTAACATACCTCCACATACTGTAGTCACATGCAGTCAGAGCTATGGCTTTTACATCCGCCCCTCATCCTACTAGAAACATGACTGCTCCACAGAGCAGAAATGTATTTTAGGGAAATGTCTGCTCTTGCATTCAAGTTAGAACATGAAACTTGTGAAGTGTCATAATAAACACTTGCTTTCGAGGTAGGCTTTACATACTGCTGCTACTTTAACAGCTACTTATAGACCTCACTTTACCTTACATATGAACTCAATGTCTTCTCGTTCAATATCTTTAACCACCATGATCTTCATTTTGTTCAGAAAATGGAGGGCGAGGTCACTAAGAGCATCCCTAAAACCAAGAGGGAAGTAGTCAGTCCACAGTGCTAATGTAGTAACCAGGTCTTAAACTGCAAGCTTCTCGCCAGCAGTGCTGAAATTCTTCGGACTATAACGTAGGGATGTCATTAAATTTAGAAAATAGACAACACTGGTGCTTGCTGAAAGTACAGTTGCTGTTACAAGCAGTCTGACGCACTGTGCCAAGTGTGACCCTTAGTATTCGGCTTCAGTTTTCCAGGTATTACAAACAATTCCAGCTGTTCACCCAAACACAGCTAGTAAATCAGTACAAACGTACCGTAGAATAGATTTCTGAATCAGCAGCACATTGCATCCAGCCTTCTTAATCTGCTTAACTAGATTTAGAATATAGGCTCTCTCTTCACGCAGTACTCTGTCCATTTGAGCATAATCAGAAACAACTATTTGGTTGTCCATCTATTAGAAGAAAAAAAAAGAGAAAAACAAGTATAACGAACAACTGCTGACTCTAAAAGCAAGCGTCAAGATGTTCCACATTCTTTAACTTAGGAGCCTATGATTCAAAGCAAACGAGTATGATAGTAAAATGTCTTATAGAGATTGTTTAAATTATGATAAATACTGGACTTTTGAAGTATTTGCTTTCTTATACCAACTGCAAGTTCTTTGTATTTTAGAGTTCTAAGTATCTAAGCATTACCCAGTAGACCTTCATTACAGCTGTGGAATAGACCTGACATACATCCCAACATCTTAAAAAGATGTATTACCATTACATTTGCATCTCCCAAGTACTAGAGCAAAAGGTTTCACTCTAGTCGCAGTTGAACTTACATCTGTCTTTGGAGCAGACAAACAGAACTGAATGAGGCCAATTTTGGCTTTTTCCACTCTGGTTACACCAGTATTCGCCACCTTCTGAGTCAGGACCAGTCCTTCAACCAGTTCACAGTCGTCAATTGTGCCTCTGGAAACAAAACCAATTCATGACTCTAGCGCTTTGGGAAGCCGATGTCAGAGACAAAATTCATCTAGTTACAAATTATTTCTTACCCCAACTTCTTAACAATTTTAATATCTCTGAGGTCCACACTATTAGCAGTAGTTGGGTCAATCACCTTCATCACTGCATCCACGCTCATTGGAGAAAGTAAACTAGAATACTGACACACAACCTAAGGGATTTAATAGTAAAGAAAAAAACATGGTGAGAGATTTAACACTTATAAACAGTAATTTCAAAATGATATTGACATGGTACTTTAGTGTTTGACTTCTCAATTTTGATACAAAGCTCTTCTCCCTCCCTGTCCGTCAGCAAGATGTCTTAATATGGCATCTTCTGAAGGGCCATCTCGAGGAAAGAGCAGCTACATTGGTGGGAAAACCTACACCTAAAGACTTACAGAAGAAACTTGAATTTCTCTTTCTTAGAATCTTACGATAGGACTTTTGAGGGCATCCCAGATTGTTCTGCTGGAAGGGAAACAAGCACAGTTCTCCAGATTTCAATGCTGGTTTAGGAGTTTCTGCCACATGACCCAGAACTGCCTACCCAAACTGTTGGCAAAAGCTCTCAGTATCCCACCTGATCTGCTGAAGCTTGTTTTTACATTTACAGTCAACATCTAACATCACTAAGTATTTTGGACTGAAATTCAGTTTGAGTACTTCCATTTAATCCTAATCAACCGTGGCTTTCTGAAAAGCCTAAGAGAAGGTAACCAGTGTCTGAAAACCAACTAGATTTGTGACATGCAGAGTATTCTTGTGAAGTGAACAGTAGCAGGAACTGGGAAAAGCTGAAGGGCTCAGCTAGTCTGGAAGTAGGAAGCTCAAGTATCAGTCACACCTTTGAATTCAGCGAAGTAGTCGCACTATTCAGCAAGGTTTCTCTGTCACTCAGTTCAACCGGCTGTGCCATGTTGGTCAGGACTTCGATACCTTTAGCCAAAGCTTTCTGGAATGACTCTGAAATGATGGTGGGGTGAATTCCTGTGGACAGTATAAAAAGGCTGTTGGACAGTTGTGCTTTCAAACCAACGTTTTTTTCCTTCACCCTCTCTTTCCATTTTAAGATTAATTTAGAGAGACTGTTGTGTCAGAAACACTGAAGACATTTTAGCAAAGTGCATTCTTCAGGAGTAGACGACTTCCCTTATTACTTTCCACTGTTAAAGCTGAGGAAAAAAGCTATGAAGTTCCCAATAATTTGTCCTCATAGACAAGTACAGCACATTTCCCTGCAATGTCTGACATCTCAGAAACACACCTTCTCAAAGTTTTGTTTACCCTTGGCATTCTCAAAGCTGCTGCCATTCAGGTAATACCTGCGAGGAGCCTGACAGTGATTTTATTTCACATTTTCAGAGACTGTTTTCCCACACTTGTATATGAAGATCCCTGATTTCTCTGGAGTGTGATACACCCTTTATCTTTCTCAAAGCAGGCAGCTTATGGGCAAATGTTAGACAGGCATCTTCTAACTACTGCTTACAGTAGAGGATACCAGGCTGCTGGTCCACCAGTACCAAGAAAGAAACTAAACAAAAGCAAACCATTGGCAAGGGCCAGAAAGGGGACAACAAGCAAAATGGTGTGTGTCGAGATGAAGCAACTGTAAGTAAATGGCAATAAAGTCCAGATCTGAGACACAACCCTGCAGGTCCAATCATCCTTGCTCCATTTCCAGTGCACACAGAAGCCGAACTGTTGTTTGGACAGCTAAAAAAGCTCCTGAACTGCACAGAAGCAGTGTACAAGAGAATATCCTAATGGAACACAACCTAAACTAACTATTCCTTTCCATAATTCATGCCTTTTCCTGACCAGACTTTCTCAAGGTCTCTATATTGTAAGTGGTTGTGATGAATTTGCAGAGTATTAAAAAAACTACAGAATCACTGGTTCCAAATTTAATTTATCCCTTCTTATGCTCTCTGTCCACGCAAGAAGTACAAATATAATTGACGTGAGTTTTTACAAGCGAACATTTATCACATCATTTAGGAACTATTTCCTGTAGCAACAGTAATGTGTTCAATTAAAAATAAAAAGCTAAACATATTTTTTAATCAAAAGGGGGACACAAGTGAAACCTGTATGTGAAGACACAAGTTACCTTTCATGTTTCAACTGCAAACAGCTAACTGAAGCTTCACTATGCACATGCAAGCGGACAGAGGACTTAACTATGTCCAGTCATGGTTTTATATTAAATATATTTACTTACCTTTTTGAAGGAGTCTGGAACAGGCATCCAAAAGAGCTCCAGCAATGACAACAACAGACGTAGTGCCATCACCAGCTTCAATATCTTGTGCTTTTGACAGTTCTACCAACTGAACGACACATTACGACAGAAGTTTATATGTAAGGCTACTTGACTGCAAACACTGACAATTAAAAAAAAAAGAGACATTCAAGAATGCAGCACTACTGAAGCGAACCTTGGCATTAGGACTAATTATTCCTTTCCTAATTTGAAGTTGGTACCTTACTTTCCATACTTGTACACCTATCTGGCAAAGTACAGTTACTGTGAAACAAATCACCTGACCATAATGTAACTCAATTCTCTTTCATTCTCTTCTGTCCTACTGGTTTGGTACATCACTGACTTTTCTTTCTTCGACAAGAGATGAAGGTTTGGGCTAGATTCTTTTATGTCTTAAAACATGTCCAGATGGATTCTGCGTAGGGAATGCCAGATAAGAACAAAGGACTCTGAACTCTTCAGCACATCTTACAATCAAAATAAAGTCTTGGAGCACACTGCACAAAATTTCTTGCCCTATCGCTAGTGGGTAATGCTCCTCAAATCCACATGAAATGTTACTGCAGTTTTTCATCCCAAAAATTAAGCTCTACCATGTATCATTGTCCAAGCAATGGAAAAAAAATACTTACCATTTTGGCTGCAGGGTGCAGAACCTGCATTTGTTTCAGAATAGTAGCACCATCATTAGTGATTGTCACATCTCCTTTAGCATCCTGAATCTGAGAAGGAAAGGAGAACACAGTTCTGATCGTAACTACAAACTACTTTGATTTATTTTTATGCTCAATGTAAAATACTTTTCCTAACAACATTATTTCTCAAACTCAAACGTGTATTTAGTTCACGCCTTCCCCTAAAGACATGGGATTTGGAAAACAACTTCAAGGCAAAAAATGGCATCCTATATAAAACATGTTGACTTTACAGTACCTCCAGTAAACTTAATGTTTTCAAAATTTAAGTATAAGGCTTACCATTTTATCCATTCCTTTCGGTCCAAGGCTTGTTCTAATTGCATCAGCAACAGCTAGGAAGAGAAAAAAAAGTTTGCAAGTTGATCTAACAAGCTACCAGCACTCACTCCGTTTTAAACATTTTTTCTGAAAAGAAAGTGTCTCCCAGTATTAAGCAGTTCTCAGTTATTTTGCCTGCACTAAATCACCCTTAATAACAGAATGATATAAAACGCTGCAATATCACGACTGATTTCCATAGCTCTGTTTTAAAACAATTAACATCTGATCGCTTGATTATAGACATTTTTAAATCGAGTAACTACGTAGAAATACTACAAGCAATCCGAGCGAGGCTTGTGCCCAATGCTCAATACAGCATCCCTCGGCACGCACCTGCCCCGTCCCTGGGACTTAAACCCCACCCCCCCCCCCCGCCAATACAAAACCGACCTCGCACCGTCGGGAGAAACACCGGGAACGTCTGCACCGGACCCGCGACACCAAACCAGGGC
>NW_010146993.1:0-479 GCF_000699245.1 Pterocles gutturalis | reverse complement strand
AGACAAAGGACATCTCTTATTAGTATGCAAAGAAAAGAAAAAAAAAAACCAAGAAAACACCACTCTGCTGTTAGATTCAAGCAAAAATTTAGTGCCTCGCTCTTTAGGTTGTTACAAAGTGTCCGAACCTGTGCGTTCTTTGAGGGAAAAAATCACCAAGGAAAAAAAAAAAAATCAAGAAAGCTTCAAAAAAATCCGCAGGGTGGCTGGGTCTTGTCCTCTCAGCTCGAAAAATCGCGATATTCATGGGAAAAAAAAAAAAAGGGAAAAGAAGAGCTGCGAAGAAGGAAAAAAGGAAAATAAGGGGGGAAAAAAACCCCCAAAACCAGTAAGTTTTGTGGAGTCCCAGCCTCGCTTTCTGCTCGCCCTGGTGGGGAGAAGGAAAATTGGTGATTTGCTTTGCTGGGAATTATCCAGGAAAGATGCTCTGGCACCTCCGCTTTCGCTCTCTCAAGTCGGAAAGAAAAAAAAAAAAAAAA
>NW_010146992.1:5727-72537 GCF_000699245.1 Pterocles gutturalis | reverse complement strand
ACCTGAGTTGCCAGGACTAAAGCTAACATATCTTTGCTTGGTGTTTAAAAATTGTCACTCTACAGGCACAGGAATGGCATATGAGATCTACCATAAGGTCAGAGCAACACAATGCTGCATCCTGATATTTTTGAGAAAAGACCTTGATGTCTTGACTCCATTGTGACTTTGCAGCAGGATAGCTCTACTTCACAGCTGTTGTGGTGGATGGAAGAAAAAAACCGAATCTTTCTGGTAGAACCTAAACATCTGTATGAAACTTCTCAGCCAAGGTCTGTAGGGGATTAAAACTCAGGAGAATCTGAGCAAGGAAACCTGTTCACTCAGGAGACCAGAGTAATTGAACCAAAATGATGCTCTGGAAAAACTAATCAAGGGATTCCTCTTTGAAAGCAGCTCTTGATTTGACCTCAAGAGTCTAGACTTCGAAACTTTGTCCAGTTACTTTGCTTTACTCAGCTTGTGCGTGGTCTCACCTGTGAAACAACACTTCCCATTGCCCAGGTAAAGCAGAAGTTCTGTGCGCTTGTGGGAGCTGGTGCTCTGCACCACTGCAGGTACAACTGCATGTATTACCACTCACTTCTAAGGAAAAGTGATTGTGTCCAGCCCCAGTAAATGATGAGAACTGTGGTGATATGGGTGTTTAACCATTGTTTTATCCTCTTGTCCTATTGAAGGTCCTTATCCACCCCTTTGCCGATACTGAGTGGTGTGTTTGTCCATGTTGCTGTGGGAAGGAGCTCCTCAGTGGGTCAGGTGTAGCCCAGCACATCTCCTTATCCCTCCAGGAGCGCATCCCCTTGGGGAATCTGTCTGCACAGTTTCTAGAAATCTGTTAGTGCCAGCCCGGTGATTAGACAGAAGGCATCATCTTTACCGTGTGGCACTTGGAGGCTCAGTGCCTTCAAGGCTGACTTGTGAAATTAGTATAAATGTGTGTGTTGTGTTTCTCCGATGTGAATGCTGTGACTGGTTTATAGGGCAAAAGCAGAAGATGTTACTGTTTGATGTGTGTGAAAGATGCTTAGTGGCAGTGGCAGCGGAGGGCATGCCTCTCCCTTTTCCTTTAACTGAGGGGAGATTCTGCTGGGTTTTTTGTGTTGTGGTTGTTTTTGGTTTTTGGGTTTTTTTGGTGTTTTTTCTTCACAAATGGCAATAGATTTTTGAGGGGATTTGTCTTTTCCTGAAGTTGAGTGAATTTCTGATGTGATTGCACAGAGATAGTGGTGGCTGGAGCCCTGCTGTTGCCTCATTCATTGGAGGTGCTTCACAAGAGTACAAAACCCTTCTGAGGTCTGATTTCCCATAGCATGCTAATCCAGTGAAGTGCTGAAGACTCACTTGCTGGCACTGCTTGAATCCATAATGCGGCACCACCTGCCAAACGACGGGGCATAATGGACGTGTTAATTAATGTATGTGTGTACTCTCCCATGCTGCTGCAAGTTGAATGACTTAAAAGATTGAGCATAGAAGGAGCAGGCTTAGGGTATCCTGATGTCGGTCTGTGCTGAAACTGTGAGTGAGGGGTGGCTGTGGGGGTCTGAAGTTGGGTCAACTGGCCCATAGGGTGTTTTCAAAGATCTGTTGATTTTCAGTTGCTGCTCTCTGATATATGGAATTGTCCACTTGTGGCATCTGAGAAGAAACTTGAGTGTCCAACAGCAAAGCACAGGTACTGAGCAGCACAGGCTGGGGTCCTGGTACAACTTTTCTGAAGGGGTATCCTCGCGGGATGCTTCTCTCTGGTGCTGGCAGGGTGAATGCACTTGATAGGAGGGAGGATTTGAGTCATGCATGAGTAAACTCTGTTCCTCAAGGGTGGTTTGGCTGGTTGCCTGCTGGTCTGAGTGTCAAGGTGTGTGCCATCGGGAGGGCTTGCCCGGGGTGGCAGGGAGCAGGAGGAGGGCAGCAGGGAGGAAGCAGGCAGCTGTGCAGCTTGCCAAAGGGAAGGGCTGAGAAGAGGCACTGGGGCTGTCCTGACATGTGGCTGGGGTACTGGTGGTGTACATGTACCCTGTCCTCAGATGGGTTCACGGGGATGCTGTGGCCTTGTGCAGCTGCGTGTCAATGTACCCTGTCCTCAGATGGGTTCACGGGCATGCTGTGGCCTTGTGCAGCTGCGCGTCGCCAGGAGTGGGGTGGAGGAGGGGGCTGCACAGCCACCCCTATCCTGCTCCTCACCCTGGTATCCAGCCCGAAGCTCTGCCCACACTTCTCTTTCTGACAAGCCCCCTGGATTTGCCAAATAGAGAGTCTCCTCCCCAGCATATTGTACATAAATAAGAGGCACATGCTTCTGACAGACACTGTAACGAGCCTGGAAAAAATTACTGTTATGGATCCTGGGCCAGTGATGAAGTCTTGGAGTCTTCCAAGTGACGGAGTAATGACACAGACCTGGGAAATGCCTGGAAAATAGCCTTCCATGTGGTTCTGGGATTTAGAGTCATGAAATTCTACCTAAAATCTGCCAAGTGCCTATTTGAATAAACGTGGGAGATGGTATTTATGTAAACCTGGGAGATGGCTGTTCCTTCGTCTTCTTAAGTCCATACTAGCAAAGCTCGGGAAATGCCTGGAAAATAGCCTTCCATGTGGTTCTGGGCTTTAGAGTCATGAAATTCTACCTAAAATCTGCCAAGTGCCTATTTGAATAAACGTGGGAGATAGTATTTATGTAAACCTGGGAGATGGCTGTTCCTTCGTCTTAAGTCCATACTGGCAAAGCTCTACTGAAGCTCCAGTGTCACAGACTAGCACTCTGTGTGCTGTTCTGTACCTGTAAATGGGCATCAAATGAGCTGTGGGGAACCAGGAAGACTGTCCTCAACCCAGCAACCTGGGAAAACTGACAGAGCCCTACAAGCCTGCCCTGTGTTCTGGCATGTAGAAGTGTTGTAGAAACATCTGTGCTGCTCTATAGCTCACGGGTAATTCCAGGGAGCAGTGGGATGCAGAGAGGGAATGGGCAATCTGTCTGGTTTTCCATAGGATATGGACAACAACAGTATTTTTGCCTAGGAAGGATGTAGTCATGAGCCAAGTTTTGGACATTTTCAGTAGACCACAGGTTTTGGAAATAGCCTGGAAATCCCCAGTCTTCTTGCCTTCCTCTGTCTGCCCCAAGAGAGGGAGAATCAGCCTGGGACTTGACAGGATTCATCCATCCCCACATGGGAATGCTATTATCAGGGACCTTTGTAGCCTTCAGCTCTTTACAGCTGTTTGAAGAGATGCAAAGTGTGTTTGCCAGGAGGGAAGGGAGTCTTTAAAAAGCCATTTACATCCCGAAAGTCAGCCGGTAGCAACACTGGAGATGTAAAAAGCATTAAATACTGAATTGAGCCTGACTGGAAGACAAACTTGGAGCCAAATACATTGATTGATTTGCAGGAGGGTGACTGGAATGAGATGGCCCTGTACCCTTTCTATCCATAAACCATCTCCAGAGCATCTGTAGGTGCCGTGAAGTCTGTGCGTTGGCTTAGCCATGCCTGCCCTGTGCATGGCATGATCTCCATGAGACCACAGCGCAACAAGCCATCAAGGAGCTGAGTGGGGAGTAGGAGCATGGTGTGGTCAGGAGGCTGGTGAGCACCCCTTGTTTTGGCAGGGGGTTGTGGGGCTGTGGTGGGGAAGGCAGGGTGGAGTCACGAGGATAGTCCACACTGGGCAGTTCTTGGCGTTGCTCAGGATCCCCACACAGCTCTGCGGTGTGATGCATGATTTTGGCACGTGGACCGCTCTGCCTGCCCAGGGCAATGCTAGCCAAGGCCGGGAGGATTGTGCCATGCACATCTGGCTGCGTCGCCAGCAGGAGGGCCACGTGCAGGCAGCAGAGCATCTGGCTACAAACCGAGTACTGCCACAGCACTGGGGTATTGCTTTGGAAACCTTGCTGAGCGGTATAAGAGCAGCAAAACCACCCAAAGCAGTGGATTTGGGGTCTTTTTATTGGTGTGTCAGCAGGCTGGGATGTGTAGGAGGGAAGCTGCCCATTTCCAGGGATTGTGCGAGCAGGAAGGGCAGCTATTGGAATTCGAAGCTGCTTCCTCCACTGTAAATTTGTTCTTGTTATGTTATCTCTGGCTGGGCAGGGCAGGGGAACATCTTGGCTATCTGATTTTTTTGCTACAGTATGTTTAGGTCAGCTTCGCTGGTTCCATGATAACATAGGAGAGGCATTCCTTTTTTTTTTACTAGCAAAGAATTTTCAAGAGTAGTACAGGAATCTTTCATCCCCTGATGTCTCCCAAGAGCTTTGAAAATAAATGAGTAAGGAAAGGGATGGTGGATTTAAACACACAAGAGGTGATGGAAGTAAAAGTAGCTGAGCCATCTGCTTCCTCAGGCCCCAGCCTAACGTGGAGGGATGCACTCATTTCACGCCTTGGCAGAAGGCTTGGATCAGCCTCCAGTGGACATCCCTAAACTGGAAATCATGCAGTTTTAATTGAGATCTGAGAGATACAGGAATGGATCTCGCATAGCTGCCTTCTCGTTGCATATCTGGATTCTCCTACAGAATGGTAGTGGCAGTGCTGTAACTCTATAGATGACCCAAATCTGACTTAAGTGGTGTTTTTAATTTAAAAAAAAAAAAAAAAAGCTGGCTTTTGCATCTGAGTGTTGGCTTGTCAGAGTGACAAGAATCTTCTTACGTATTTTGGAAAGGGCACTACATCACCGAGAGAAACAGGCTGAAGATTAATGGAGTTGTTGTGGAAGAGGAGTTGGGGGAGGGAAGTGGAGTTCATTTCGGATGACATTTGTCAATATGATTGGTGCATCCAGTGCTGCATTTACATACAGATCAGGACACCGACGAGCGCATGCTTCCAAGTAAATGTGATGAGCCCCCCAAGCCTGGCCTGGCCACAGGAAAGCTGCTGCTCAGTGCTACAGCAAGGACTCCTTCTTATCGCTTAAGGATTCTCAGTGGGGGAAGATGCAGGGCTGCCCTCCACCTAAGCAGTTTCCAGTGATGTAGCTTTTTATTATATTTGTTCAGGCTATAATTCCATGTTTCCTGAAATAACTACCAAGTATTCATCAGGCAGCTACTGCCTTTAGCTGCCTTTTGTGTGAGTCTCAAGTGCTTCATTATTCCCTGCCGTGAGTTTTCTTTCTCTTAAAGTAAATCTGAGCAGCATCTGTGCGGTGGGGGAGGCGATGCGATCTTGGGTTGAAAAGGAGAAGAGGTCTGGCTGGCACAGGAAGCCAGTGAGGAGTTCAGGGAGTGCATCCCTCAGGGTACAGTGTCTTTTTGTGTTCGAGGAGAATTCACAAGGCCACTTCCAGGACCCACAGCTATATCCCCCAAATTCAAAACCCAACCAGTTGCAGCTCTTTGTTGCTGGGTTGCGGATTTTATTTTTAAACAACAGTTGGTTTATGACTACTTTTTCTCCTCTTTAGTAGCAACCTGATAGTGCTTTGATCACTGCTCCAAAAGGAAATGTTTGTAATTTCCTGTGCAGGTCTTGCCAGGTGCTGGGCTCCATCAGATCTCCCAGAAGCTGACGGGAGTTGAGAGCGCTCTCACCTGGCAGGGTGTTCCTTATTAGAAAACCTCAGAGTTGAAATTTCACTTGGGTTTTGAAAACTTAATGCCAGAACTATAAAGGACATCAGGCTCTGGTTTCCCCCATGATGGATCTCTTCCATGCTGACTTCCCACTGAAGACTTACACGTGGCCCAGCTTTTACTCAGTGTGTCTGAGGCATTGGCTGGGCAGGAAATCTGACAGAGTGGAGGAAACCTGGCTAGTAGTTAATCATCTCTACTTAATAATCATTGGCGGTGGTTGTTCATACACCTATGGGTCCTTTGGCTTTCGAAGGTTTGGGACATGGTCATGCCTACTTGAGGGAGAAATTCCTCAGGTTAATTAGGTCCTGATCAGCATGACTCAAGAGCCTGTTTCAAAGGTTCTCAGTAGTTCCCAGTTGAAGGGATTGCCAGCAGCACATAAGGCTGAACTATTTTGGTACCTGGCAAGTGTCTCTGGGTGTGTCATGGTGGCTGTGTGGCTGCACCCAGCAGTCTGCAAGAGGAACAGAGAGGGAAGTGTTCAGATCTTGCAGAGTTTCAGCCCTAGAGGCATTGCATGGAGCTGCTAATGCTTGCAAAGCGCCTGGGTTAAAGGGTATAATCGAGTGAGCTGTGGCTAGAGGAAGAGTTATTAATTGCAACCGTAGGAGTAGTTGGCAGCCTCGGTGGCTGATAAGTCTTCCACAGCCTCAGATGAGGTTGGTGTCTTCGGGTACGCAGAGCTCTGGCAGGGCGTATGTGTAGAGCTATCTATGGACCAAAGCAAGCCGATGACAGACAAATTCCCTTGGCCATGGGCTGATGGAATTGGTCAGTGTACATACTAAGCATACGTGGCCAGCATACATACAGAAAGCAGATGCTAAATCTCAGGCTATTGTTACAGCGGCCACAGGCTCCCTAAAGTTGTCAGTTTTGGAGAGCTGCAGCAGAGGAGGAGGGAGCTGGTGGTTCCCACGCAAACCCTGCCGCAGCTTTTTCTTGAGGTTTCATAACAGAATTAAGCAATTTGTGTCGCATGTTGCCATGGAGACAGTAAATCACTGTCATGCTGAGCTTCTCTGTCAGGGAGCCGGTGTCTTTAATTGCACCAACCTCCCCTGGAAATCCAAGGCTCGATTCTGAGCTTGTTTGTCTGCTGTAATGGCTTTGCCCTGGGAGACGTGCCTCCAGGAGGGCAGAGCTGGAAGCAGGGGTAGGAGTGCTCACACATCAAATATCAAATATCTGGGGTCAATTTTATTATTGTGGTATGTGGCCACACCTCTGCTCAGATGAACAGAAATTATAATGATTTACACAAGCTGAGATCTGTCCCACTTGCATTCAGGGCAAGTTTTGCAACAAGGATGGGGACTAGATACACTGCCTACATGTTGTGGTGGCCTGTCAGGGCTTGGTGGTCCAGTCACAGAAACTAAGCTGAATTTTCCCGTCTTTGGTGGTTTTATATTACTTGGCTGCTCCAAGGGGATAGCTCAGCCCTTCCACTGTATCCCCACATCCAGGCAGGTAAATGGGGTTTTACGCAGTTTATTCTGCCTCCATAAAAAAATCCTTTTTCCAGAGGAAGACCCAGCCTCAGTGACACTCTTGAGTCAACATTTCTCTCTTTTTCCTTGCCATCTGCCCCAGAAGTAGCCACATTTCTGACTATCAGCATTACTGGCACGTGCTGTCAGGTCACAGATCTTACTGGTGCGTATGAAGACAGCCGGTATAAATCCGCCTCCTTCCAGTGACTTAACCAGAGCTCTGACGGCATTCATCAGTGTAGAGTATGGATCCTTCTCTTGGCTCCTTCAAAATAAACAACTATATAAATTGTAAGATGATTATCATCAGAGTTTATTAGTGTATTACCACATGCTGCTTTGTATTCAGACAATAGATAAAAACATCTGTGCTTTGTTTTTCTCAGTCGCATCTACAGCAAACAGGCTTATTCTTGCTCCCATCTGAGGAGAACTGTGTCAGTACTCTTGCCAAAAACACATGAAAATCAGCCCAGTTCTTATAGTGATGTAAGAAGCCAGTGCAGAAGCTCTGCACACCTTTGGGAATGTTTTCCAGGAGGTGACATATGTTGGTTTTAAGGTTTGATTTATTATCTGGTTTAGATTGTAATCTTGTCAAGGCATGAGCTGTCATCTTGCTTTGGTTATCAGGGCAGTTGGAGGCGTAGAGGGATTGATGTACTTGGCTTTCAGAGGGTTTGTGTTGTGTACCTGCATATTGGGAGCGTGGGGACCTGCCATCTCAGTAGGAGTGTTTCCAGGAGCAGTGGAAACAGCCCTGCAGAAACACCTGAACTTGCTGCCTTTTGACACTCAATAGAAGTTTGTCTGTTCATGCTAATATCACCTAAAATACAGCGTTTTGTGCTCAACAAACAAGCTTACAGTGCTTGACTTATTTTTCTTTTTTTTTTTTTTCAGTTCGATTCTTGCTGTTCTCCCTGGGCTACATAATACTGAGTCTGGTAGCTTAGACACACAGTATGACCAAATTTCTGGAAACTACAGGAAGCAAATGTCCTGATTCAACCCATAAGTGTGTGGGGCAGAGTCACGGTTTTTACAAGGGGATAAATATTATCCTAGTACTTTGGGGAGCGTTTCATGCAAGATAAGCTCAAGGCTTCTTAGGGGTGAGATGAAGGGGCTGGTACGAGATATCAATGAAAATGTAATGCTTGTCTGCCGAGCAGTAGCTTGTGGTTTTGTGATGAGGTCAAAAATCATGCACAAACGGAGTATGGTTTTCATATCCACGGCCTGTCCCCGGCCATGTCAGTAACAATCGGCCTTTCATACCGCCCGGCTGGAGCCACTCTGCTGTGTGAAGAAGGATGGGGTGAAATCTTGGCCACAGGCAAAGCAAAAAATCGTCATCAAATGTCTTGGGAGGGCAAGGTTTTAGCTAGGGTCTCTGTCCTATGAGGATCGTCTGACCTTAGCAGGATTATGCAGAAAGAAAACTTTGTCTTCTAAGCAAATAGGAGAAATTTAATTGAAATTCATAGGTTTCTATGCAGCCGAGTATCATTAATGTGTGATCTTGTAAATGTGAGAAAGTCCCTTATTCTTCCAAAAATGGGGGTAAGAAATGATGGTGAGGAACTGCAGTAAGACTGGTTGAGAGGTTTGCTGGTGCTTGGTCTCCTTCTCCCCGTCCAGCAGCTGTTGCTTGCAGTGGGAATTCTTGCTGTTTTCAATAACTTCCTCCAAAGATAGTTTAGAACCAAGCAGACTTGATCACATTTCTTTATGCTCTGAAAATTTTGGCTTGTCTCAACTTGGACAAGAGGCCTTTGCAGTTTTTACTAGCCTCGGCGATCTCACCTCTGTGATCACCCTCTCTCTTCCTCTTATGGGGTTTCCTATACATGTGGTTCAAGGAGAAATATCCTGTACATGACCTTAATCAGAGGTCAAGGCATTTAACTCACGTAACATGTAGATTATGCATATCAGAAGTTATCCCTGTGTTTGCAGAAGTTATTCCAGTGCAAGCTGTACCTTATCATACATAATGTGGTGCTGGGGAGGATGGTGGAGAAGACATGCTCTCATTTAAAAAATGGAGGGTTTTTCTCTTTTGGCAGTGAGCTTTGACTGTAGGTGGGAATGTAACTCCCAGAGTTGTGTCCTGCTGACACTAGCTGGGTTATGCTATGGTGATCAGAGGCAAGAATTATCAAGGAAACCTTGTTCTTACACCTACCTTGTGGACAGAAAAAGCGCAGGGTGAATCACTCAAGTTTAATTGTCTTGATATTGTCTTTAGGCATTGCTGTGTTTTGAACGGTGCTCTCACGGCGTGCCTCAGGTCACTTGCTAACACTGAATGTTTTGTGAGGTTATATTTTAGATTATGGCTCAATTTCTACATCTGCTTTGGCCTGAGGATCTTTTTCCCACTATTAAAACTTAAGCTCAAATACGAACGTTCACAACTGATTCTATTTTGTCTCCTTTCATGCCCTTGCCCACGTGTGGGAAGGTGGGTGTGTTGTGGGGGGAAAAGCTGGGTAGTAGAGCTGTGAAATGACTGTAAAAAGCCCTTTCTCAAGGGATAAGGTTTCCAGTGTACAGTAAAGAACGTGGGACCCCCAAGCATGCCAGGTCAGAAGTGCTTTTTATTTGCCTTAATAATTTGGATTAAACTGAAATAGTGATTTGGGAGAAAGGGACTAGAGAAACCAGAAACTGAACTTGGAAGTCAGATATCTTCAATGTGAAACCAAATGGTTAGGGGGTTATGTTCTTGTCTGAAAAACAGTCCACATTGGGTTTTGGGCCTCTTTGGAAATGAAGAGTCAATGCATTGTGTTTGGAACATATAAAAAATGAAAGAATTTCTGGAATTTTTTTTTTGTTCTATACTGTAGGCTGAAAAAAAACTGAGTCGGCAACTAAACTGGCCCTGTGCACACAGCAGCCCTGCAGTCTCGGCTCCTAAGCACCACCTGGGCCAGCTGCTGCACTGAGCACATCTGCCTTCCTCAGTGGTTTGAGGACAAAAGAGTCCAAGTCCTCTTCTTAATAAAGAAAAATCCTTATGGTTATTGGGAGAGCCTCCAAAAGCTTGTGTGGGGAAGCAGGGATACAGATCAGGATGCTGACACTTTATGGAGGTTCCCTGAGAGGAGCCAGTCCAGAGCGGTCCTCGTCACCCCCCCTCCCAGCTCTGACCCCCCCCAGCGCCTGCAGCCCCAGGGGCTTGAGCAAAGCCAAAATGGATGGGAGCAGCTGCCTGCAGGAAGTGTCGCCCCAGCTGCTCCCGTGCTGTATAGCTTGCGTCAAGAAAACTGATACCAAGGAAATCAACTGCCCTCTCTTGAGCCTTATCGTTAGGATGGATTTGTGGTTTGTTTTGTTGGGTTTTTTTAACTGGCTGAAAAAACTCCCCAAAAATGCAATGGTCTTTCAAATCTGGGAGATGGACACCCATTTCCCATGTGATTTGAGTGAGCATCACTGCTGCCCATGGGCAGGTGGAGGGCACTGCCCTCTGGCATAGGTACAAAACTGCTTGTCTGGCTTCTTCTTAGATCAGTTACTGCTGTTGAGTGTTGAAATGTGCAGTTCAGCAATGGCTGCCTCTTCTTTCTCCACACACGTGTGGCACTGCCCAGTTGCAACTGATGAATTATTTTTCTTCTTTCTTTGAAGAGTCAGTTCCTCCATGGCTCCCCCGAGATGAGGGGAGCAGTGTGGGCATGCTGCAGGGGAAGCTGCTCTCCTGGCTCTTAGGACTGTGTCATACCCACAGAAACCAGCCTTCCTGCCACAGCAGGGTTGGTTTGCTTGCTTTTTTTTTTTTTTTAAATAAAAAAGCAAAACAAAAGACACCTGTTGTTTCTGGCCTGCTGCCTTCTTGTTTTCATTTCTCAGACTTGAAAACAAGGGAGAAGAAAGTAGCTAAGTGCATTTTTGTCTGCCAGTGGACCCAGGACTAGACTTTTAACTTCAATTTTATCCATCACTGATGGTTTTGCCAGCAGATCTGGCCCCCAGATGTAATGCACCATTTAATGTTTGCTGTACCTCAGGTTAAGCAGTGAAGAGTAGCAAGACTCTGGCTTCTCAATGGGATTTGGTCACTGGCAACTGGAAATTATCTGAACCTTGGCAGGTGCACTGACCTGGGCTGATTTTTGGCACAGCCACATGGGCCCAGCCCCTATAGGAAAGGTATTCAGATGATAAATGTTTTGCACACACATTTGGTGGCAACTAGTGATCCCTGTAGATGAGGCAGGAGTAAACAAGCCCCAGTGGTGGGGCTGTCTGCACTTCTAGGTGATGGGTCTGGGTTGTGGTAAAGCTGTTGGAGAGGGTAGGTCCTGCTGCTCCTGTCCAAAAGGACTTTGGATGTCAGTACTGCCTCCATCCTCATGGTGTAGGCAGCAGGTAAAAGCTGCCTTGTGCATGTTGCTCTCTTTTTGTTGCTTACAAGTGATCGGAGATGATCTCTTTCTCCAGCAGGTTTAGCACACTGGAAGCATGGCTACAAGTGCCGTTCCCAGCGAAAACCTCCCCACGTACAAGCTGGTGGTGGTTGGAGATGGTGGTGTGGGGAAGAGTGCTCTCACCATTCAGTTTTTCCAGAAGATTTTCGTGCCAGACTATGACCCAACTATTGAAGACTCCTACCTGAAGCACACAGAAATAGATGGGCAATGGGCAATTCTTGATGGTAAGCAAACTGCTCTTGTGGTCCCCTTTCCCTTCTAGCTGAGCATAAGTGCAAATAGACCTCAGTGCCTCCCACAGCATGTTGTGCGCTTGCATCCCTCCCACTCCACCGTGGGCCGCCAGGAATTTGAGTGCGGAGTGGCCTGTGAGCTGTGGCATGTGGTCTGCAGCTGACCTCCAGCATAGCTTCTGCTGCCGGTTGCGCTGGTTCCAGTTCTGCACTGAAATGTTTCTTGCAGGAGCATGAAAACCTATACATCATCATAGACATTTAGGGTAGGCTTCTGTGAAGGGTGAATTGTAGCACTGTGAGGTGGCTATTGCTAATGATACTTCATTGTGGTTAGGCTCATCCCCTGGGAAATAACAGTGAGTGGGTAACTGAATGAGGGGTGTAACTAGAAAGAACACTTAATCAAAACTGTCATCCACTGACAGTGAAGAATTGTAACATCTCTTAACTCCCATCATTCAGGCGTGATGTTTTCATATCTAGTTACCTGTTTCATTTAAGTACGGGTAGGGTAACAGCCTGGAGAGCTGCTGTAGACAAAATCTTCCAGTTCGTTGAAGAAAAATAGCTTTTAAAAAAAAAAAAGAAAAAAACAAAAAACTAAACCAAAAAGAACCCTCCAAAAACCCCCAAACCAGCCAACCCCAAAAAAACAAAACCAAAAAATCTTGGTTCTGCAGGTGAGGGAAAAGCCCTTCTTTACCTAAAAGCTGCAACTTATTAGTTTGTGGTGTGAGAGACAGACTGACCATGGCCATAAGGGGAATCTTGCTGTTAAATGTTTTAAGTTTTGTTTGGCTTTATACAATAATTAGGTAGTACATGAAAGCAAGCATATACTTTGTGCTTTAATTACTGCATGTATGTGACCACTAACACAACGGAACTAAATTTAGCCTCACTTGCAGCGAGTTCCTACCTCCATCCGCTTGTCATGAAGGTGCTCAAGATCTTTGGTGTCTCTGTATGTGCATTGGTGTGCGGGGACAGAAAACTGGAGGATTAGCACGAGTGATGGAACATGGAGGGTGGTGAGGTTTGCTGTGGAGACCCTAAGCTTGGTCTGGAAACTTGAGAACTTAGTTGCACTCTTAAAGATTTATCAAACACAATAAATTGAGTACAAATGACCAAAGGGTCTTTGAAGAACAGCCTTTACTCAGTATTAAAATAACAAAAACCAAACCCAAACAAGCAATTTAATTTTGCCAACACTTGTTCATTAGTTAGTAATTGATTGCTGATATGAGGGAATATTTGTGAAATCGGTACCCATGGGTGTCTCTTCTCATCTGCATCAGAGATAACTTGCTCTCAAGTAAACATCACATAACGTACCAATGCATCTTTATTTTTAAAATGCCAGTGTTGGATAAAAGAAAAATCCAATCCTGCTGTAAATGAAATCTATTCTTTCTTTTTAGTCCAGAATCCAGCCCTCTAAAATGAGCAACCTTTATCTCCACTGGTATGCCCCGTGTTCCAGTGTAACAGTACCAGCTGCTGTACACAGCGGTGTTGGCTGAAACAGCCTGTTTTTGTAAATTATGTGGAAGTAGAGAAGGCATATTTCACTGAATATTTGGAATACTTGTTTAGTCAAAAAAACAATAACCAACCCTGGGGTGGGAAAAGAGGTTGTTTTCCAACAAGCAGAAACTTAACCCTTTGTTTTAATGAAAAAGCCTTTCTTTTGCTGAGATGGAGTTTAGTGTCTGTACTTGGGCTGAACTGAACTGGGCTGTGGCCTTGAATGGCATGTTGGGAATCCCTGACTTTCAGAGTTCCTGTGCCCACAAATGCCTTGCAGCCACAGAAGTGAAACTGCAGCTTCTCTTTCCTACCGCTCGAGATTTTGAGCCATCAGAATTTTGGAAGAAAGGCAATATTCGTACTTGGAAAAGCATGTGAGCCTTTACCATCTGCCCATCAGAATCAGAGCATGGAGACTGACTATCACATGTGTCTTCTGCCACAGCTTTCAGTCATAGACTGGATCTTGGCCGTTCTCAGAGGTTACCATATACTTGGACAGCTGCTCTTGTGGTTACACATGGCTGCATGAATCACGGTATAAAATTAGGGACAAACATCATAGGAAGGGTAAAGCATCATGGTAAATTCTAGACTTTCCCATTGTCCTTTATGGCCAAATCCTTTACAAGCTGATGTTTTATGTAGTGCTTGGTGGGGAGAAGAAGCTGCCTACCCCCAAAACAGGAACTAATTTTAGAAGATGAGACTACTAAGTGAGGATGTAGCATGAGGGTCTCCATAAGTTTCTAAGTTTGCAGATAGTTGTTTTTTTAAAAAATCCAAATACATTGGCATCCAACAACTTAAAGCAAAAAAAAAAAGGAAATAAACCACCACAGCCCACCCTGTTCCAGGCTGTTGCTTGAGCAGTTTTGTACAAAGCATCTCTAGCATTTGGTGTCTGCACCAGCATTATGTCAAAAACCCTCATGCTAGCCAGCTTGCATAAAGCATTTGGCTTCCCTCCATGAAGACCTCCACCTACATTTATTCAATAGCACTAACTGGCAGCGTGATGAAATGTTTGACTTGCATTTTTATTCTTTTGCTGAAATCTCTCTTTGAAAGTAGATTTAAATGGAACAGGCTTTTATTTCAGATTTTAGACCTTGGGGCCAAACCTATGTTCTTTTACATATTTGATCTCCGGCTTTGTGTCTATTTTCTTACCAAAGAAGAGTCTCTGATAGCTCCCTGTCTTCCAGAAAATTGTGGAACCTGTGCTTGGTGCGTTCAAGTACAACACTACACAAAAATACTTTATTGTTGTCCTTATGTCAGCTTTATAAGACCATTGAGGCAGTGCTTGGAGGACAAGTGTTGTAGAGTGGAACAGGGCACTATAACCTGAATAAGGGATGCACAGGGAATTTGTGGCTAGCCCATTTTTTTCAGTTTCTGATACCCCAATGAGGCTTTAAGATTAGCCTTCAATTTTCTCTGCAGATGTTATCTTAATTTATTCCCCGCTGTTCATACAGAAGTCAGGACGATGATGTGCTTGGTTAAATGCATTCATATGCAGGTGCCATATAGAGACATCAGGTCAGAATTAAGTGGGAGACAGGGTTAATTTGCTTTGATTAGCTGTTGCTCCAATTCAGTTGCTATCATTAATTTTGTACACTCCTTTCTGTGTGCAGGCTAACATAGCAATTATCAGAGAATTTCTTTTGGTATGGCTGCAAAATGCCAGTCTGGAATTATTAATCTGGGCATGAAGCCAAAAGTGCAATACCTTAATAGGGCAAAAAATTCCCAATGGTTCAAAATTCCTTATGGCTCATAAACTACACAGATAAAAAGGAGGTGAGGAAGAAGAGAGGAAGAGATGGCCACAAGCATGTGGCTTGGGCATGTTGATGAATTAGGCTAAACCCTTAGCTGTGAGTAGAGCTGTGTCAATTGGTACCAGCAAAGCAAGGAATTCTGCCTTTGTGTTGGGTGAAAGGAGACTGTGGTCTCCCTCCTTTTCCCTTTCCTTCCCCTGTGATGATTCAGATGAAACTCTCACTGCCTAGAAGTTCTCTTCCTGCTCCTAAGCTTCACTTTTCCATTTTATTTCTCTTCCCAGGTCCCCCTCTCAGTCCCTGGGTGCCCTTGTGTTGGGCTGGACCTGCCCACCCCTGGTGTGCAACCCCGTGGGGTAACACCAAGCACTGTCCTTCCCCCGGGCTCCCTCTCTGCCCTTTCTACCCATGTCTCCCATGCATCTGTTTTTACTGCTAGTCATCCCAGGACAGGCTGTCTGCTTTTCTGTTTTTCTCCTCAGGAAGCTTGGGAACAATTCAGCCAGGAGGCCAGAGGGAGATCAAAGGTCGCTTTAGACTGGTAGGCAGAAGGGTTGGTTTGTGGCTCACTTTTTTTTTTTTAATTTTATTTCAACTTTGGGTAGCATCATTGAAAAAATTAAAATTCAAATTAAGTTTGTACTTTCATTCTTTTATTTGTGTGTACAGTATTTCCCCTCCCCTAATTGCTGGGATTTTGCAAGCTTGAAAGAGGGTATTTTGTCTTGGGTTGTGGGGATTTTTTTTCCTGCCAGGAAAATTTTGATGTTGCAACATGGAAAACACAAGGCTTTGAATACTTGCCCTTTGTTAGAGAAAGAGCTTCTTTAAGGGCTCACATCTTTATTCTGTCTACTGATGTGGAAGCCTTTCTTCTGAAGGCCCCTCTCTTCTTTTTCCTTAAAGAAAGGGCAAGAATTCAAGTACTCGGGTTTTCTGTGTTATAACATCTGTGTATTTAGTTAGGGCACAGAAGAAGGGCTCATAAAAGCCCCAGTGTTTCCCGTTACATGTTTTTCCATGAGGAAAGCTCTCATACCAGGGATAGTGTGGCTGTGTCTGAGAAGGAGCAGAAGCATCAGAGCGATCACGTGAAGCACCCACCTCGCCTTGCTCACAGTATGGGCACCTCGTACCTCTTCAGGGTGACTTGGGCTGTGGGAATACAGAATATAAACTGTGGCCCCTGTGTCCTGTCTGCTCAGCACCCAGAATACCAGTTCCTCATCTGAAGCCATTGGCTGTTGTGGGCTGCCCTCTTCCGCCGTGCTGCTGGTGGCAGGAAGATGAAGACTCTGGAGATGACTTTTCTCAATCTTCAAGTTAAGTTTTTCCCTTGAGCTTAGCTACTAAGCTGCAGGGCAGCTGGGGACAGAGTTTCTCTCTGGCCCCATGTGTTGAAGCAGAGCTGCAGTACAGAGAGGAAAGCAAGACTTGGAGAGAGAAGTGCCAAGAGGAGTCTGGCTCTGTCAGCTGTGATGGCAGCGCTTCCCTACTGGTGCTGCATTCCCAGTTCTGCTCTTTGCTCCGGGGACTCTTCCTGTATTTTCATGTTAAGAAGTCGTTGAAGAAGCAGAAAATGCCTGGGGTCAGGCTGGTTTGCAGTGCTCCTCTCCCTGGCGCTGTGAGCTCAGGTTCCTATCTGCCTGCTGACCCATCCAGCCCCATAAAGGCTTGCATGTGTGCTGGACGTATGCACCCGAAGGGATTTCACTGGAGACTGATTGCAAAAATCAAATCATACACATTGTGCTCACCTTTCCAATCATGACATCGAGCTAGGCACAAACAACTACACCCTGTCCCTGAGCTTCGTGATGTGCAGCCACTCTGCTAGCTGCAGGAAGGCAAGGCACTCCAGGAGCTGTGTTGAGCTGCTTTCAGGACTGGCTGCAGCAACATGCCATTGCTGCTTGGAATGGGCCACCAGTGTCTGATTTGGGCAATGAAACCCAAGGGCTGAAGGATAGAAAATGGGTTTAACATTCCTGTCTGATCATCTTTGGCCTCGTAGATGTCATGAACAGTGGAGAAACTCTTTTGAGTTGATCTATACACCTAGTTGCCTGGCAGTGTAAAGATGTAGGAGGGAATTTTGCCTAGGTATGAAAAGGGAAGAGGAATTCACCTACACAACCAGATCTGAGCTCCCTGAAGGCTGGGGAGGCTGTCTTTGAATCTGAACTGAATGCAACCTAGGCTCTAGAAAAAGTAATGCTGTGACTTATATTTCATAGTATGTCTCTGCCCTTGGCTTAGGTTTAGGTGCCTGTGTCTCGGGGTGGGCACTCAGAGCACTGTTCGTTGCAGAGATGGTACCACGTAAAATGCCTGGAAGCACTGAGTGCTTCTATTTTGGACCACAAATTCCTGTGTATTCCTGGGCTCCTGTGTCTGCTCAGAAGTGCTCTCTAAGCAGCTGCGTTCTTGCCTAACCTATTGGGATTCCTGGGACAATGGTATGCAGAGCTCCAAGGGGGCAGGATTCAATTAGCAGGGAGTTCATCACAACAGCTGGGGTCCCTTCCACTGGGAAGTGCAAAAGGGCATCTCTTTGCTGAGCAACCTCTTACCTGCGAAGCAAGAGACCTTCCTGCTGGGCTCTCACAGCCTAATTGCTCTTAGTTTAGTCTCCAGCTGATTGCGTGATAGCTCTAAAATGGCTTTGCCCTCTTTGGATGTCTGTTCCTACATCAGACACAGTCCTTGGCTTCTCTCTCCCAGCTCTTCACCCAAACGCTTTTGTTAACGCCCCTTGCTGCTTCTTCAGTCAAGTTTGTGGGAACTTCAAGTTTGCTGTTGTAAGTGCTTGACCATGCACTACACAGCCTATGAATTTTATTTCAGTTCTTGGAAGAATGAGGTAGGGGAAACCTGCTGTGCTTTGGTCCAGCCTTGTTTCCACATGGGGTTTTATGTGCAGCCAGTGGGGCAACTGCCAGTAAGAGGTAACTGCTGGTTTTCAAGAGTACCAGGGGAGAAAAGACCTCACAGCTCTTCTCTGCTCATGATTATTTCTATGTCTTGTGGCATCCTGTCTGCAGAAATGGGAATTTTAAAAGAAGACAAATGCTGGATAACATCCTTTTGGGAAGCCACTCAAATAGCCTTTCCGGTTTCCCCTTCCCAAGGTTTCTCCTTGCTGCTTTCCCATTTCTGTAGGCAAGAGTCTTACTGAAGCTTTTATGGCTCAAGATTAGAAGTACAGCCACTTGCATCTGGCACTTTTTTGGTGCTCATGCTTTCCAGGATGTGGTCCTGCCCTGCCTATGAAGGATCCAGATCGCACTCTCCTCTCTGTTTACAATTCATGTGGTACAGAAGTGTCAGGGTGGAGGTGGGGGGATGTCTTTATGAAGAGCACATGTAAAGTTAAAACAAGGACTTTGTCTGGCCATCCACATGGTGCTTAACTTTGAATGAATAACCTATCGGAGAATAACCCTAACCTTCACTGCCTCATGGCTTTTATTTGCATTTCCAAAGTGCCATTTTAAATGCTGCCTGGACTTGCTTGCCTTTCCACAAACGCTGCAAGTGAATTCCCTTTAAATAGCAGCTGCTGACACAGCAGCTCTGCCTGTGTTTAGCGTGATGGCATGGCCAAGATCCAAGTGAGGTAGGAGTGGCAGGACCGCAGCCCTGTGCTGTCTCTCAGATATCCCCATAGCCTGCCCCGGGCTCATCCCCTGCACTCTCGCAGGGGATGGAAATCTTTGGAGAAGCAGCAGCAGCTAGGGATGGGTTGATGGGTACAAAGCAGAGCTGGATGCTCCTCATGTGTTTCATGGGGGGTTTGCAAATGTGCCGGAGCAAGGGGAAGTCCCTAAGCAAATTATCATGCAGGATACGGCACATCCATCTCCACCTTCCTGCCCATGGCTTGCACTCAGATGCCTGCCCTGTCTCAGAGGGAGGGAGGGCTGGAGAGGCTGGATCCCTGCAAGAAGCTGTCCCACTCCCCCAAAAGTAGGGTATGTGTATTGGAGAGGGGAAGGGAGTGTGTGTTTGTGTGTGTGCGTGTTGGTTGTCAGCTCTCAGCCCTGCCCTGCTACCATGTCCAGCTGGTTTGAGGGCAGTCCAGCCTCTCCTTACAGGCTAGGTGGGTAGGAGGGATAAATTTCCTTTTCCCTCCTAGCCACACAGTCTTGGCCTTATTCCATGGTAGCAATTCTGCCCAGGGCATATAAATTCACTAGCACATGCAGTGTCTTTGGGTTGTTTTTCTATTTTGTTTTTCTTTTTTGTATAGTCCTTAAGAATAGTCTGGATGCCTTTGAGCTGAGACCCTTGTTTCCTAGATTTAGAGGGGAGAAGCAGGATGAAAGGCTATGAAGAGACACCTGTGACTTTCCAGCAAGCTCCAGCTACTCAGCAAACAAGCCTAAATCTCAGGGTCTTTGCAAGTGCCTAGAAGCAGGCATTCAAGACCATCTAGGGCAGGTGAATGACAGAGGCTGAAGGCTTTAAAGGGTATACTGAGTAAGGTCTCCAGCTCCTCCAGTGTCACTGCCTTTTGTCTAGACATACAGTGAAGGTGTGGGCTGGCTTGTGGGGTTTGCTGTGACATGCAGCATGTCCGCCTGTGGCCACCCGTGCTGATTCAGCAAGTAACGCCAGCAGCAAAGTGGGCTTTATCCTGGTCCCCATCTGGAAATTGGGCAGCCCGAGTACTTATCCCTAAAGCTAGGACTGTGGGCCTGCTCAGACTAGAAAAACCCGTATCAAGCCCTGCTGCTCTGTCAGCAGTATGCTCCTGCCACAGTATCCATCCACCGGTGCCCTGGGCTTTCCCCATCGCTCGTGGGCAGCAGATGCTAACACTGTGGCTGTACAGCAGAGGCGGAAACAGTTTTCCCACCCAGCCCAGTTGACTGGGACGTGAAAACATTCCCAGTCATCATGAAAGTCCCTGGTTTGTTTCTAGGATGCAACAATGCATTAGGACTGTTACTTCTGAGCAGCTGATGCATTTTGAGCTCACACCGCATTTTTACTGGCAGAGCCTAAACTGGTGAACTCCTCTTGTACCATCCTCCTGGCAGTGTACAAAGCTGAGGCCCAGGAATTGGCATCGATGTGTTCATCAGTATGTGGTGTTTACCCAGAAGGCTGGTGTAGCTTGCTCTGTGTCTGGTCCATGGTGTAGCTGATGGGACCCCCAGAAGCAGAGTGATGGAGAACCATGGAGTTATAGTCACATTAGAGAGGAGGTTAATCTAGTGGGGAACAGCATCTATGTTGCTGCCATAACTGGGGTGTTTTAGGGGATTTGAGCATAGATCTAGGCATTGTCAATGAACAGAAACACTATCGCTGTATTAGGATACACAGGTCCCTTAAAGCTTTTCTACCTGTTTTAATTAGCTTCTCAATATGAGCACACCACTTGGGCCTAAATATATAAGGGGAGCTCCTCAAGGCTGTACCATTTTGCTCTGAAAGCACATAATTGTGTAGAAGTAATGTGCAGATATTGAGGAAAGGCAAATACTTGTAGGCAAATGCATATTACTCTCTGTTGTCTCCCAGCTTTGCTTCACCATGCAGTTTTTAGTTTGTCCCTGACATTTGTGACAGGCATTTACTTACTCTTCCAATCTTGGGTTTTTCCACGTGGGGAACAGAGAGTACTCTGTTGGATGGAGGGCTGCAAAATACTTTGAGCTGTATCTTGCCAGAGGAGCAACTCTCCAAGTTCAGTAGTCAGTATTTGGGACTGAAAAAAGGAAAAGAGAGTTCACATAGTCTTCTTCCTCTCCATCAGCTCCCAGCATAGGCACATGGTGATGATTGGGGTCTGAGAGTGTATTTTGTTTTATAGCAAGAAACCACCTTGTCCATCTAACTTGATTTCATCAGATCCTACAGCCTTTGAGAGGACCAAGCCCAGCAGAGGCAGAAAGACCATGTAGGACACATAGCAGTGACAGCAGCCGCAGGTCCTCACAGTAACTAAAAACCTTTGTTTCTTCTGTCCTAGTGCTGGATACTGCGGGCCAGGAGGAGTTCAGCGCAATGCGGGAGCAGTACATGAGGACTGGAGATGGTTTCCTTATAGTCTACTCAGTGACGGACAAGGCTAGCTTCGAGCATGTGGACCGGTTCCACCAGCTGATCCTCAGAGTCAAGGACAGGTGGGTGCCCTGCAGCCAGCACTGCCCAGCCGAGCTCCAGCCGCTCTGGAGACCTTGCTGCGGGGACAGCTGCACATCCCACCTTGCTTTTCACCCCCTGGGTGGGTGTCCCAGGGCAAATCCTTATGTGTGGGTTTGCAGACCTGCATATGAGGAATAAGAAGTGTTTTACCTCTTCTGATAAGCATGCTTTCAACATGGAAAAGTTCAGTAGTGTTATGATGGAATGAAAAAGGGTCTGGAAGGGGGAAACTCCTGCCAGAACAGTCTGGCAGAGCAGTGTGTGAAAGGCAGATGAGATGGCTTTGAAGGTAAGTGGTTTGGCTCTGAAGAGGGAGGAAGGATGCTCTGTGTGCAGTGCAGGCACTTTGGGAACACCAGCAGGGAGTCAGCAAGCATTCGGCCCTAATCGTTTTGTGTGTCCTGGCAGCATCCTCCTTCTCCCTGGCTTCAGTTTGTGCCAAACCTTAGAAGGTCCTGCATGATTTGGGGCTGTGAACAAGTGTTTTGAAGGGGAAAATGCCTCATGTTGGAAGGAACTGTGTTTCTTACAAGGGGTGTAATGAAGTTAACGCATAGTGCTCTGCAGCATCCACTTTCAATGAATAAAACATCTCTGCATGACTGGGGAGAAAGCAAGAGAGGTCACCTGCCTGTTCCCCTCCTAGTGCGTGCGTGGGAGAAAGTAGCGCTGAGGGTTTAATCGTGGTAAGCAAATGTGTCCTGACAGAGCAAGGGGAAGCTGCCAGGGCTTTATCTCCGAGATAACTCCCTCTTCCCATCCCAGTTCAAGAGGTGATGAATCCATCCTTGCTGGGTGGGGTGTGAACCAAGCTCTTCTACGTCTGCAGCTTTGAAACACTTCATTTTTCCATTCATAATGGCTTTTAATTATGGAAGTCATCAAGAAAAGCCACCGGAGGGTTTGGGCCTCGTTGCTGGCTTCCTTTCGCAGCTCTGAATAACTTCCCCACAGGAAGGGTGGACCCGTATCATGTGAGGTTCACAGCTGACAGCTCTTCCAGTAAAGCATCCAAAGCGGAGCCCACAGGAGTGAAAAGTAAAGGGAAAAAACACCTTTTGATTTCATCTAAATGAAGGCAAATGTCAGTCACTCGGCCTGCATCCCCGATAAGGACAGTCTTTTCTTCACTGCCAGCTCAGCTTGGGGCACATTAAATCTGTTTCTGAGGAAGAAGACAGAACAGTGTTTCCTGTAACCTGCCCCAAACCGATGTGGGTTTTATCTAATTTAACTTTGTGAAAATACGATGCGGTATTCATTGTTTTGATCCGGACTGAAACTTTTACTCCTCCGTGCGCCGTGCAAACACCGCGGCTGGCGTGTGAGAAGCAGGAAGTGAAACAGGCCCGGGAGCTTGTTTTTGTTTCCCCTGCTCAATACCACCGAAGCGCAGAGTGCGAGGAGCTTAACGCTTCGTTCAGAACCTAAGCTTGGTCAGAAAATCGCAGTAATAGGAGCAGCGTGAGGAAAGGAACCATCCCGCCAGACCCGCAGGTCGCTGGGAGCAGAGCATCGCCCTTCAAGCTAGCAGTCAGATATGGCCACTTCAAATCCACAGGAATCGCGCGCTGCTGCTTCAGCAAAGCTGTTCAAAGCCTTTCTCCTGTTTCTTTCCATAACCTTCATTACAGTAAAACTTCCAACTATAGTGGCTTTGTCCAACTAGTAATCGTATGGCTTACAGCAGGGAACAAAGTCCCCACAGAGTTTTATGCCCGATGTAAACAAGGCAAATGAGATACCATCCAAATGTAATCCCTTTCTTATCAATGTGCTGCAAGCCAAAAAGGAATCAAATAATCCAGACAAGCAAGTGTTTTGCTCCAGAATGATCAGAGTCAAGATATATCAGTGCTGAGGTATTAAAATTAAATCAAAGCCACATTATCAGAATGAATAACTGTAAGACTCATTTAAAATGCAGAGTGCAATGCAGTGTTTTTCCAGATAGAGCAATGGGGCAATGTGCCAGAGAGAAGATGGAGCCTTTATCGTGTCGATGAAAAATGACACAGAAAGGCTGTTTGAAAATCCAGAGTTACTCAGGGAAGTGTTTTATGCAGAAATGAGTACAGCCAGCTGCTCCTTACCCCAATAAAATCAGCTCTGTTACAGCAGGGAACACTGGAATCATTTTAGGAGAGTTTAAAGTTAAATATAAGAAAATAACACTACAATAACCATCAGTTATCGGAAGGGACCTCCTCCCTCCTAGCTGTGGTTAAGAGCTCCACAGCGTAACTTTGCTCTTGGTGTCAGGTAGACAGAGGAGAGGCTCCCGAATGGGAGGTGGGGTGGAGTGGGCAGCAGCCGCGCTGCTGGAACCACCCATGGCACAAGCTGCCTGGGTTCGGTTCCGTCACCGAAGCTGCAGGGATTTCTGTCATGGCAAAGCCTGACCCACACACCTCGTCGGGAGAGCCTTGCACTGGATGCACTGTGGATAAATGGGTCTCTTCTCAGGCAGTGGCTGAAGACAGTCACACACCCTGTAAAGTTCAAGAAATACTGAGTGTTCTTACAGAGGTAGATGGTTTTGGTATAAAAGGACCTTTGTTGATCAGATTTTTGTTCTGGGATTAGAAGCAAGTAATAGCATCTAGAAACTTAGGGAGACTCTTTGATTCCCTCCAGCACCCTTCTAGATACCATTGCCAGTCTTTCAGTTTGTCTTGGGGTAACAACTGATGGGGATCTTTGCCATGAGTCATCTTCTCACCCCTGAGGTGCCCCCTGAAGTGCCAGCTCTCCCAGAATCTGTCTTTTCTCCCCCCACAGTTGCTCTTAGTCTCTACCAGGACGTGAAGTGACACCAGTTCCTCCAACATAGCTCATTACCTTGCAATGACTAGCAGCTGCCAAGACATGCAGCCACTGGGATGTCTTAACTGTTACAAAAGAGTCCCATTTTCCTGTTCAAGATCTTTCTCTGTGTCTCAAGTTAATTTCCTGACTAATTCTGTAGTTCTTCATCTAGTTGGATCTTCAGTCTTAGCTATTATCTGGCATTGCAGAAACAATGGCACCAAGGCCCTGAAGTGCTGGCAGATAAGAATGAATGTATGCATGCATGTAACTGGTACAGTAAATTTTTACGATATGAACATATGTGTAGCACAATCAGGGGACTGATGTGTGTTTGTTTAGTCTTTCTTTATATTTCTTTACATGTATGTGGTATGTCTGTAGCTGAAAATGTTAGATGATGTCAGCATCAGAAGGTGAAACTTACGCTCAGCATTTTTTATTGTCGTTTGCTAATAATTGGGTGGTGTTTTTCATTTTTTCCAGAGAGTCCTTTCCAATGATTTTGGTGGCGAACAAAGTTGATCTAATGCATTTACGGAAAATTACAAGAGAACAGGGAAGAGAAATGGCAACAAAACATAATGTAAGTTTGTGGGGTTGTTTAATTGGTTGTTCTAAGTCCCATTACAGGCATTCAGAATTGAATTCCCTACTCATTTTAAAAGCATTGCTCTACAATTGAACATTTGAAATTACATTTTTGACTACTACAGAGTAGTAGCTATACCGTTTCTTTTCAGTAGTGACAATTCATCACTGAGACTAGAGCCTCTGCTGTACACCAGGCTGTAGCAAAGCCATGGCAATCACAAAGCCACATGTACAAGGTGTCTGCAGGTGGTGAGAAATGTGAAATATTCAAAATAAGGGAAGAAAGTGCACCCTCCTGGAGTGAAAGGGCAGTCAGGCATTAGGATGTATACCCAGATGTCTGTAGGAAGTGAGCTTGTTAGAGATAATGAAGTTACAGGGTTGTTAAGCCTATATAAATCTGGCCCACCATCTTAGCTCTGCATTAGTCATGACATATTTTAGCCTGAGAAATTGGTCTTGGATGAGTGTAGGTGACATGGTACTCGGCTAATCACCTCTAAATGCCCACAGTACTGAATACCCAGAGGGAGGCAACAACTCTGGGATGAGGAACTGAATGGAGAGGTGAAGTTAAGCAAGCCTGAGACCTCTTGGCAGCTTGTTGTGCCTAAATGGCAAGCCGTGCGGTGTTTCTAAACAAGGCGGGATGGGAGTTTGGCAGGGCAAGTTCACTCCCTCCCCTCACCAAGGAAGCTCATTGCTGTAGGAGCCAGGACACCTAAAGTGCAACACATTGCACCCATCTGTACGCACACACTGTGGAAAAGGCTGTGTATGAAAATACCTTATCAGAGGCAGTTTTATAAATCTGCCAGCGTGCTGGACAGGCACTCTAGGAGGCCCCATCTGGCTGTCAGACTTTGAAGGAGAAGATCATTTTACACTGAAGGGGAATTGTAGTCATGAAATATTCATGCAGTAGTCCTAATAAAATGTGGCAAGCAAGAATTTTTGGCAAGTGCTCATCTTTCAACAACCTTCGGCTATTTTCATGTCTGCTAGCACAGCTTAGAGGGAGAGAACATCTGACGACATGAAGTCTGTGATTATTCTTCCCTAAACCCAGAGCTCTGATAGCAGCTGGTTTGCCTGGTGCTTATTCTGGACCTTTTGTAAGCGCTCGCTGACCTTGCTCTGAGCTTGAAGGTGTTGATAGCAGTGTCATGACAACGCTTTGTTTACCTGTATTTCCTCTAGTCTCTTAGGCACCCAATTTCTCCCGCCTTTAGGGTTTTTAATTTTGAAACTGGTTTGCTACTGACATGTAGGCTTTTACTAATCTCTTTCGTGATACACTTCTCTCCTCCAGATTCCCTATATAGAAACTAGCGCCAAGGACCCACCTCTCAATGTTGACAAGGCCTTCCATGACCTCGTGAGGGTAATAAGGTAAGCTGCTAACGCTTCACTTGCTCGCTGCCCACGGACAGGACGTGCATGAGTCCTGGCCCAGAGAGCCAGGAGTCAGCTTTTGGGGAGCAGGGGCCAGGTGGTTTGGTTGGGGGTGGAAGATTTCTGGGTTTTATTAAACTTCCATGTCCTATATCGGCACAGGGATGTTACTAGCACCTAGTTAACCTTGCAGGACATCAGTGCTAGGCAGCTTGAGAACTAGCTGTGGCCATGACAAAAATATTTTATTCAATGAACAGTGCAAAGCCTGCTATAATGATTGGCTTTAAAAGGCCAGTGTTCAAAGCTTTGGAGCAGTAATTTGGGGCTTCATAAATTTGTCCTCTCAGGGCCTCACGTTGCCAGAGGTTAAAAAGGATTGTCAAAAAATTCTACAAAATTCTCATGTTGTGGCTGACTTCTAACATTTTCTGCTCACCAAATGGAAAAAATTAAGCTGCTTTGTAGGAGAAACAGCATGACCTAATGGCTAAGCCACAGGTTTCCTCCTCAGACTGCAGAGGTTTGTTCGCAGTTTTGGCATGAGCTGCCTTTCCTTGCTTTGGCAAACACCCACTCTCCGGGTGAACTCCTGCTCTGGCTGCTGGTGGAGAGGACTGCCTTCCAAAATCCTGGCTGCCCTGCAGGAAAAGAGCTGCACGCACATCTCGGCGTCTCGGCTGATAATCTCAAATCTCTCCGAGATTTGTTTTTCTGGCACCAGTTGTCTGCCAGATTTTTCTGGGCCCTCATTTTTCATGTTTTGGGCTGGTGCTGAGCTGAAATCATGCTCCTCCCTGCCGTGCAGTCAAAGTGCCTCACTCGGCAATTAAACCATGAGGCATTTATTCACAGTGTATCTGTACTTGTGAATATCTCAGCACAGCCTCGAGTCAGCCTCCATCAAAAGCAGATGGTACTGCCCACTCCTCCCACATGTCTCAAAAGCAGGGGGCAGAAAGTCTTTGGAGAGCTACAGAACTGAGTTGGAAATGTCCCAAGCTGTTTCCCAACTGTTCTGTAACTCAGCGTGAGCTGGCTAGATATTACTTCTGTGTTACTGTGGGCTTTTACCACCATCTATTCTACTCTGGGGGGAAAAAAAAATAGGCAAAATGTGATGGTGAATCTCTATTTTATTTCTCTACATAACACAACTTCAGACAGCCTGGAAGGAGCATGGTAATGAGACATCACTAAATTCAAGCCCTGAAAATGCAGTCCAGAACCTCAAAAACAGGTGTTGCCCCTCAGTTCCCTGAGTAGTCACTGTGAAAGTCATTGCCAGGCAGGTGAAACCCTCCAGATCATCAGGGACATCAGAGATAGCTCACAAGAGCTGGAATTCAGGTCAAAGTCAGAGAGCAGAGAGATGCTGTGTGACCTAGCTGGTCATTTGCCACAAAGCAGCTTTGCATGGTCTTATGATGTTGCAAACTGTCCACAGCCATAGGATGGCATCAACCACCAACTATTGCTTTTTTTTTTTTTTAAAGTGAGCTCTTCCAAAAAAGTGTAAATTTACAGCTCCCTAATAACTGTGTCATTCCTGGAGTGCTTTACAAATGTAGAGGCTCCTCAGAACCTCATGTGAGTTTGCAGGGCAAGGACAGTTGTTCAGGGTTGGCACTGTTTGTGTTCCTTGCATTTGGCTGATTCCCAGTGTATTTAGCTTTTTGTAAGGTCATCCTGAAAGGAGTGGGGTGAGGCCACTCGATGGATCTCTTAAATTTCCTGATATCCTGTTTATGCTGCAGCAGCGCATACACAAGCACCATCACAGCAGAAATCTTGAGCGAGTGCAGGACAGATCTGGATCTCTAAAATAGTTCCAGAACACTGTGAACAGCTTGTGGCCGCTAAGTGTTTATCCAAATTAACTTAAAAGTATTTTTTTTATTTCAGCTTTCTACTTATGAGCTTTAAAGTTTCATGTTTTTCATGCCTCTAGCCCTCATACTCACTGAAAAAAAAATCTTATTAGTCAAAGCTGAGTTTGTCAGGTCACTGAAGCATCTGGGAGCTGAGGCTGTAAGAAAAACACCAAATAAAGCCATAATGATTTGTCCCCCAGCTATGTCTCATTCTGGTTTGGATAACTTGGTCTAAACACTGAGTTCAGTGCTTGGCATATTACATAGCAAAGAGGCTGGTTTTGAACTATTAAACTCTCAGCTTGGTTATTGAGACACTGAATCTACTGAGGCTGCTGGTCTTCATATGGTTCGTTTATCTTGCAATAAAATCTGAGTCTACAGGCTGCCTGTCAGGTGTTAGAACTACAAAGCCTTCTGTTGAATTTGCACCACTGGGCTAGCTGAGTGGCCGCTGCAAACAGGCACAGTTGCAAACAGGCATTTGGGCAATGTGCTGTCCTAATGAAGAGGGAGAAGCCCTCAACATAACATTTCAGAGGTCGCTCACAGCCCACCTGACCGATGGGGGCTGCAGCGGCACAGCACAGGAGGGCTCTCAGCTGCATGTTTCTGGTGGCTGTGACTCAGACAGCCAGGGACATCCTTCTGGGGCAGCCCAGACCCTGCTGTCTGTGCTCTGGTGCTCTTCACAGCTTCCAGGGGAGGCCAGAGCACCATCAGCAGCAAACTCTGTTTTTTCGTTATTATTTTTGAACCCCCCTCCTTAACCAAGACCACAGCAGTGCAGCTGGCTAAGGGCAATGCCAGCTGAAAGCAAATCTTTCCAAGAAGGTTCATTTCTCTGTGCACTCTCTTTCTTTCATCCTCTTCCCTAACGAGCATTAGCAGGAGTGTGATGGGTGATGTTGCCTTGCTCAGAGCATCCCTGTTTCTCACAGCAGCCCCTGGCACGAAGCAGCAGTTCGCCCAGGGCAACCAGAGGCACAATGCCCTATCAAGACATACATCCCTGCCCTTAGCCTTAATGTTTGCATATGGCTTCTTTCCTCCTTCCTTAAAGATGCAGGCGGTTGTCGTGTTAGCTGTGTGGCATGAAAAGCTATATGGAGATATAGATGCAAATATAGACAGGCATGCCAAGATGCCGTTCTGCTGGCTGCCTGGGGCTCTGGATGCTGATGTCTGACCCAGCCTTATGTCTCACTTGCTTATTTTCCTCTCTGTCTCCCAAAACAGGCAACAGATCCCAGAGAAAAGCCAGAAGAAGAAGAAAAAGACCAAATGGCGAGGGGACAGAGCCACAGGCTCCCACAAACTCCAGTGTGTGATTTTGTGACATGACTGCCTGGGAGTGCCTTGGACGCCTCCCTCCTCCTCCCTTGACCCACTGCCAACCCAGGTGAGGGGCAGCAGCAGTGTGATGTCCGTGCGGCCCCGCCACCCCCTCAGGCTCCCCACAGCGGCTTGGGCTCGGAAGAGGCAGCTCAAGGGGGTCCGGACCCCCTCAGAGAGGGGCTGTGCATCAGGGCTGGTGTGGGAGCTGTGCAAAAGGGAGGCAGAAGGGATCAGCAGGACCTTGACTCTCGAACATCCCCAGCGCCTTCCAGGGGGCCTCCATGATGTTTATTTAAAAAAAAAAAAAAAAAAAAAAAAAAAGAAGAAAAAGTGTTGGTTTTATCTGCAAACATTTCTCCTTGTGACCCATTTCTGAACAGCCATGAATAGCCCCCCTGTTTGGTACAGTCATCTGTGTATGTGTGGGGGAAGGGAAAGGGCTTTTCTTTTCTTTCTTTATTTTTTTTTTTTTTTGGTCCTTTTCTCCTTTTTCGTTGTTTGCTCAGTGAGTGTTGGGTTGCAAAGAAACACGGTCGGGGTTAGATTTTTTTGCACTGAACTCTCTCTTAGGCGGCAGTGCCAAAACACAACTTCATATGAAAGTGCATAGATTTGGAGGAAGAAAATTAATTCCAGCTGCTCTGGGTGCTCCAGACATTGTGTCAGACTCTGGAGGGCAGCCAGCTCACAGACCATAAACTCCAGCTTAGGAAAGGAGGTTTGGGCTTGGATCATATTTTTTTTTCTTACCCTTTGTCAAGAGGTTTTGTTTCTGTTTTGTAATTTGGGGCATGTCAAAGTTAAGACATTTTGTTAACCTGGAAGTATTTAAATTAAAGTAATTTACAAATGGAAGGGTATGTCATCTTTAAGGGGGGGGGAAAGGGAGAGAGGAAGTAAAACCTGAACTGAATTTTTTATCTGGGTGTTGAATTTCTCCCTCATAAATGTGTGTAAAGTGGAGCGATCTAAATCCCTCTTTATTATTCCTTAACCTTTCCCTGCAAAGCCACTCTTGGGTAGATGAATTGTTTTGCTTTTCCCAGGCTCATCTTGCACACACAAAAGAAATCTTGTTTATGGGCTTTGGCTCAGTGTTTCTTCGTTTATTCTTCTCCCTCCTTCGCTGAGAGTTGGTGACTTGAGAGGAAGAGGTATTTTGAAAATTATTCAAGTGGGATGTGTCTCTTCATAGGCTTAGTATATCTGAAATCTCTCCCTGAAAACAGCAACTACCTTATGAAAAGGCAAGGCAAAAAAACCTGCAGGCATTCCAGCCAGCATTTGTGGCACCAGAAATACCGTTGTGCACATCCTAGAGGGGCCACATTTTCTTTCACACCTTTTGTGGCACTAAAAACTACGGTGGCAAATTTTTCTTTAATTTAATAGATTGTCATCTACTGGACTGAAGCCATCGGCTCCATTCGCAGGGTCACCAAACCCCTTTAAAAGTAACAACTTGCTTTTCATCAGCTTGAATCCTATTCAAATGTGCTTTATGGTCATGACTTAAAATATTGTCAGAGTATGAATGCCTGAGATTTATGTGTCTGAGCACTGAAAATCCTGGTACTGGATATTGAAAATCCATTCAAGATGGTGGATCATCACAGACTTAGTTGTTTATGCTTGTCTTTGCAACCTATTTGCTGGCAGATTTAACTTCTTGACTCTCTGCCAGGCCACCTTTTCAAATTTGAGTTGGCTGCTGATTCTTTCTCAGGTGAGTGAGGCTAATGAAAACATTTTCCTAATTTGTCCAGCCCTCATCATGGCCAGAAGATGGCAAATGTCTGCATCTGGCTCAGCAAGCTGCTCACCATAATGCTGGCTCCACTGCCTCCATACCCCTTTTGTGCGATGACAGATGCTGGGGCTGGATTAAGGTGGGGGATATTGGAAATAAATATTTTTCATGGACTCTTACATTGGATGTGGGCCCACTTCAGTAAAGTTGCAACAGCCTGTGTCAACCGAGATCTGGCTCTAAACCATTGCAGCATTTCTCCTACTATATCATTTCCTTGTTGGCTGAATTGTGGTGACCGAAACCATCTGGGTCAAATCCTGGCTCTTGAGACTTGTCACTGTCTTCTGGGAGTGAAGAGCTCCGTGTAGGCATCTCATTTGTTCTGCCTTGAAAACCTCTAGTAAATCAGAAGGTGTCTGATATCTGCAACCAACCCAAGTTGCTGTAACCCCTCTTACCCCTTTGCCAGAGTCCCTGTCTAGCCTCTCTACTGGCTTAATTTTTTTTTAATTATACACAACTAATGCTATAGGATCCCCCACTCAAGAAGATGATGGCATTTTCAGGGAGCCCTGTTAGTACCCCCTAGAGCCATTCCACTTAAAAGTAACCTGACGTCTGCTGAAATCCCTCATCGTTTTTATGTAAACCCTTGGGAATACTTGCCTGAAAGCAGCATGTGTGTATCTTGAGTCACATCTGCTGGGTACTCAGCACTGCGTGTGAGAAATTATCTGCTTTTTCTGAAGCATCTTAATTGTATCTTCAGCTTCTGTAGCAACTAACAGCTATTGCAGGATAACGGGGAGGAGGGGAAAGGAGTAGATTAACAACTGAGTATGGATAGTGGCAAAGGGAGTGATCATGCCCGTTTTCTTCCATGTTCATCAGCATGTTTATAGCAAGGAGTCTTTTCCAACAGGGATTGCATCTCTAATGAGTTTAGGGTGCTCAAAATAGTGAGGTATACAAAGCCTACTGCCATCTACCTCACCCTTCATATTCAGGGCTGTTAGCAAACCGAGAGTACCTTCCCTGCCATACGCAGTACCTAGAGACCTGGGTTGTGAGACACTGGTCTGGTGGTAATTACGCTGCAGAAAGCACCAACTGTGCTGGTCGGCAGCTTATTTTTCTCTATGGAGTATCCAACGGAAAGGACTTTTGCTGTGGTCAGAGACAGTCTGGAGCAGGATCCTGTAGAGATGCACTTGGGGCTCATTTTCCAAAGAGCTGATGGTCCAAGTGACCTAACATCATCTTCAACCCCTGGGTAAATCTGCATTCACTTGTCTCACAGACATCTGGCTCCTCTTCTGCTGAACAGGAATTTAGAAAGGAGAGCTGGCCATAGCCTTACCTCATTTTCAATATACACTTCCAAACAAAATGAAAAGAGAAGTGGTGTAAAACTTTGCTGTTGTGGTTTAACACTTGGCTATCAGCAAACACCACGCAGCTGCTCACTAACCCTCCCCACTGCTGGGGGTGGGAGTTAGAATTAAAGGGGTAAAGGGAAAAGAGACTCATGGCCTGAGATAAGAAAAAATTAATAGCCAAAATACAATTAAATTGAAAATAATAATGACAATAATAATAGTAATAGATAAAAATATACAAATGAATGATACACAGTGGTACTGCTCACCACCCAATGACCAAGGCTCAGCCTGTTCCCAGCTAATGATTCTGGAGCAGGGAGACTACCGAAACCACAATCCCAGAAAGGAGGTAAGAGCCAGAGTGTCTGAGAGACCAAGAGCCAACTGAGAGAGAAAACCCTGAGAGAGGGGTGACCCAGAGAGAGTGAGAACTTCCAGACAGATCCTTATCTATGTCCTGGGCGTGACGTGCATGATATGGAGTGTACCATTGGCCAATGCAGGCCTAAACCTAAGATCGAATCCTAGGCTAGTAACTGGGGCTGTGCTCCCTCCCAGCTTCTCCTGCACCTGCAGACACTGGCACAGCAGAGATGCTGAAAAATCCTTGACTGTCCTGGCAGCAGCTATAAACATCAGTATGTTATCAGCTGCCTTCTCAGCACAAATCCAAAACACAGCCTCACACTAGCTACTATGAAGAAAGTTAACTCTGCCAGACGAAACCAAGACACTTGTAGTATACTTGTATTTGATAATGAAATTGCCTCCTTTTTTTCATTTTAGACACTGAATAATATTTGTGAAACAAACAAAAATCTTCAGATACGTAAGTTTTGGCTTTGGATCTCGTCCCAGCTATACCACCACCTTCAGGTGAATTGCGTAGCTGTTTCTTCCCTCAGGTCCTTCTGCCTATAAAGCAGACACTGGCTTGTTTTCTTACCAGCTTTTGAGATGTATGGCATTTCTTGTACAAGCAAAGTCATCTGTCTGTCTACCTTTGTCTCTCGTTTAAGCAAAAGGCAGGGTGGGGGGGCAGAAGGGCAGGGGAGAAGAAAATGAAAAGTACCAGCCTAAAATAAGTACATTTTCCTCTGGTATGAGCAGAGGATTTAATTGTCCCTCTCTGCCTGCCAACTCTAAATGGAACAAAAGCCTGATAACAACAAAAAAAAAAAACCCACCTGTGCAGCCCTATAGGTGGTGGGCTACCTACAAACCTGCTTTCTCGGCTGTCTCAGCCAAGGCCAGTGCTGTTGCTGGCAAACCTGCTACATGACAGTCTGGGTACATCTGAGTAAACTACGTTCAGATGATGGTGCTCAGCAGAAAAACCCTAGAGATGGTGAACAAGACAAGCAAGAGCTTAACGAGGGGCTGAGATTGCTTGGTTTGAATCAGATGCTTCAGTTTAACAAAAGGCCATTGCAGTATGTTGCTCTGTTCCTTAATCTGTTGTAATTAATTTTGGCTGGCTCTTTAAACCTACAGCTGTAGCAGAATTTGTAAATTGGGATATGCTGATGGTTTTAGACATACATGATGTGTCTCGTCTCAAGAGGAAATTAGCATTATTAGGCATGGAGAGGACAGCATTGTAATACTGGCTTAGGCTTTTCTTTTTTTTTTTTTTCCCTTGTTACCATCCTAAGACCAAAAAGGACTGCCCAGAGCCTTGTTCAGCTCCAGTGATTTCAAGGGATGGTTGCTAAATGCTGCTGAAGTGCTTGGGAAGGAGGTGATCCCTCCAAAGCTCTGCTAAGAGTAGAATATAATGAGGAATACAGAATATTAGTGTTTTGGGAGACAAAACGTGTGGACTACTGCATATGTCAGGGTTCAGATATCTATTTACTCATGAGAGAGATGGAGAGAAGTTTGGCATTAGAGAAATAGTCAAGCCCCTGTGACAACGACCATGTCAACCCATGTACCTGGGACCGGACAGAAAAACTCTGTCTGGAAATCTAAGTTCTGTGAGTTGGGGTTCAGTGGCCAAGGAGGACCTTCAGCATATGTGTGAAGTACTGCATTACGGTACATCCAGCACTACAGTAAAAAGGAGATGAAGAATGCTGTGGTCAGCAGTCATAGAGGCTCAATTCTGTGTCTTGCATGTATGGAATTAATGCCATTTGAGATGTTTTGGGATATCCAGAGTATTTGCCTGGGGGTTTCAGATGTAGCAGAGGACCTATAAGAGATCTGTGCCTTTCTGAAGCAACACCCAGCAGACAGGTAAGATTCACCCGAGCATCTGAAATGGCTCCAGGTGCATATCTTCAGGCAGCTAGTTGAGCAGCTAGTTGGCGGTTTGAGAGCCCTTTCCTATTTCACAGCAGAGCTCTGAGAAAAGTCTGTGGATATTTCATGTGTCTGTGGATATTCTAGCTCTGCTGCAAAGTGATCTCACGTGGTTTTTTTGGAACTCACCGATGCATCAAAACAGAGTCTGAAAGAGAAGTCACCAATTTTGTGAAATGTATTAATTGCACCATGCAGCCTAAGCGATCTCATGAGTATCACTTGCACAATTAGGCTGTAAATAATTCAATATTTGGCTATCGGGGATTCCATCGATATTATGCAGGCTTTTTGCTTCTTTTTCTCCTGCATGGAAGGAGAATAAATATTTCATAGATGGTCTCACAGACACAGTTTCTGGGATGACATGGGACTTGCTTGCAGCAGACAGAGCAGGGACATGACCCTGCATGTGCTGGATCCCATGGTGGGGAGAGATGAGGAGCAGCAACAGAGAGGTATGCTCTGGTTTGGGGGTTTTTTCCCACCACTGTGGGAAATCCCTCCAGCTCCAAGAAGTCACATGTAAGCGTCCAGCAGGTCAGGCAAGACAAGAAATGTGCGGGCGCTGTGTCACTGCTGTGTGCAGTGTCAAAGGCAGGGGGCCAGGGGAGGAAGGCTCACACTAAGCACATGAGACCCACCAGGTTGGTTGTCACGGGCATTAGTGTTCCTGACAGCAAATGCAATGCTCAGCAGTGCTGAGTGCAGAGTACAGGCAGGCAAAATCACCTAATCCCTCTGGCAGTTTTAGGGCAGCTTTTTTATTTCTTTTGAATTGGGGGCTCCCTTTGCCAAATCCTGGGGAGCCAGCAACATCATGCCAAGCCCAACACAGCAGTCTGACTTGCCACCAGCGTTGCTACTTCTCTGGTTTCCGTGCCTCCTCCCAGGTCTCTCTCCTGCAGACAGGGCATGTACAACACAATCTGAGAGCTCAGACTAGGCATGTGGTCAGGTCCAGGAGCCAAAGAGGAGGGACTCGGACAAAATCCTAGATTTGCTCAATAAGAGAGCAGGACCAAGAGGAGGAGGAAGGAGCTTTGTGAAGTGGGAGCCCGTTTGATAAAGCCAAATCCTCTGAAAATCTGGGTAAGAGACACTGAATCTGTGATGAGACAATCTCTGCTGAGAAGTCCACCCAGCTGAACAAATCACGAGCTGGTCCTTGGACTGCTGCACACAGAGGTGGTTCAAGCCTAACCAGCCCCAGAGCCAGTCGGGTATTTGGCGTGCCTCTTTGCATCTCAATAGCCCGTGTCCCTTAAAGCAGGAGCCCTGGTGCTGGGAACTCACTGAAAGGCCTGGGCACATGCTTATGGGGCAGGGGTTTATTTTCTGCAAGCTCCATAATAAGAGCGGCGTTTCAAACAACAGTCCCCAGGATGGGAGCCGACAAAAAGCAGGAAATTCAAAGTGAAGGCTGATGCACTGGGCTCTGCTCGCACAATTGTGGAAGTCGAACAAAGCACAATGGTGTGAGCTGGGGACAGGGTGCTGCTTACCCTCCCCCCAGGACTAAAGGGAAGAATGCTGCCTATATGTTTATTATGTTTTATTGCCAACTAACACCAAACTGCAGGCTCATTCAGCTTTAGCAATGGTCTCAGTTGTGTTTCCTCTTACTGTGACCAGTAGGGGACTTGTAACATTGAAAAGTCGCTGGAGAGCCGGTTTGTCTACAGCGCAGCATCTTTTACTGCCCAGTTGCCTCTTCTCTGCAACAGCCTTTTCCCACAGGCTCTACAAAGATGGGACAGAGCTGGAGCTCCTCCCCGGAGAGAGGCTGGTGCCTTGCATTTGATGGTGTGGGCTTGGGTTTGTGTCTGCTGCATGGAGCAGCTTCAAGGACAAGGTCAAATTCATTGATAACCTGTATCACTAAGGGGGTCTTAGTATCTCCTTGGGGCAATTTGTTTCCCAGCAATGAATCCCCTGCGTTGACCAAGCCTAAGACAAGAACAATTTGTGTTTTCACTTGGTATCAGGATTAGCTGTTTCATGGAGAGGTTGGACCCCAGGAGAACATCTGCGAGGAGAGGTAGCCTTACCTGCCATGTGCACTGGCCTCATCCCAGTGGTCACCGTCGGTCCCACCTGCCCCTTGTGACAATGTCCATCAGCAAACGCAGACAGCGTGGGTGGCACAGGGTCTTTTGGGACCCCTTCATGTGTGTGCAAGGTAAGTGCTGCCAGCAGGACTGCCAGGTGCTGGGCACCACGGGGAACCCACTGGAGTTTTCGGTGTACTTTTCCAGACCCCTCCTGTCCCTTCTTCTTTCCTACTGGTGCAGAAAATAATCCAAGGAACAGCTAAAAGCTTCTCTAACACCTTAGTCCTTTGTGTCCCTTCTCAGTGAAGGTTGTGAGTAAAATTGCCCCAAAAACAACGGGGAAAAAAATTTCTGAAGGGGGAGAGTGTAAAAGAGAAACTAAGCAATCTGCTCTTGTGTTAGTGGCAAATGGTTTTTATTATTACTGTTATTGGCTATTCAAACACCCAAAAAAAGAACAGGAGGAGTGGAGGCAGTAGCCTCAAATAAAACAGAAGATTTCAAATGGTCACAAACTTTTTCTAAATGTATTAATCTTCCAAAGACTCTTGAGCCTGTTAGTTAGACTTAATTAAACATGACCTAGTACTTAATGAGTAACTAAAATCTTTTGAGAGTTCACATTTACACTCCAGGAGATCATTGTAAAACAAAGGGATGAAAAAATCCCATTTGGATGTGAATATTTAATACGGCTGTTTGGAAAGCTGCTGCTCTGACATTAATTTGGGAAGATAATAAAATAAGTATTAATAAGTATTAAAACACACAGTTATGCAGAGATAAAATTAGGACAGGAAAAAGCTCCAAGTTAAGCCAAAATAAAATAGTTTATAAAGACCACTTGACAATGGCTTTTCAAACACAACTGGAGCAAAACACCAGAGTAGTTACTTTATAGTCAGGGTTATAGATAAGCAGCGGTACCAGTAGTACCTGGTATGTAAATATAGGATGGATATTGGGTTTGTTCCTCAGAGACCCACTTCAGAGCCTGTGAATGTTAACCGGAGCCTTTCTGTTAAGTCGAACAGGGCTTTGGATCTGGCTCCATCACCTTCTAACGAGGGAGTCCCACAATTCCTTTAATTGTCAGCTTGCAGGAGAAGCAGAAGTGAAACATATTGCAAAAGCCAAGCTCCAACAGGAGTTCTGTTCAATTATGTCTTAACATTAAACTGTAGCTAATGTGCTTTTACCAGATGTCCTGATGAAATACTATTAAGAGCCGGTGCATTGCATTAATTAAAGTGAAATTTCGTAATGAATTCTTTTTGCAAGGCAGCAGGGATGAATCGGTGACCTACATAACCTCCTTTCCCTCTGACATAGCTTTCTGAACTAATGAAATCAATCCTCCTGGTTGTGGCAGAAGAGCGGAGGGAGCTGTGCTTTGCATCCTGGCTACACGCTGCAACACAAAAAAATCTGGGCACTCTCCGCAGAGATTGTGGCTCGCCTTTCATTGTGTCTAGCAACAAGAGGGAATGTTCAGAGGCAGGAGGACTCTCCATTAAGGGCACCTTGCATAACAGGAGGCTTTTGAAAGCTCCATTAAAATTCTTGGACAGTGCCCTTGCAGAGAAGCCAGGGGATAAGCTGGCTGACCCTCTACCTTATAAACTGGCATGAATGCACAGACAGTTAAATGTACATTCATTTGAGCATAAGAAGCTTAGGGTATGTCGTTAAAATATAATCCACAATACACAACAAACATACGCACAGCTGGCAGGATCCAACCGGTTTTTGCAAGTGTGTTCAGAGAAAAGCAGAGTAAGTGTTACATAGCTTATGTACACGGGGGGAGGAGGGGAGACCTCTGTTGCCGGGCATATGTTTTTAAAAGAGAAAATATGCCTGTGAATTCTGATTATGCCTGTGTTAGTACATTTTTATCCTGGTGGTTTGAGATTAAAAGCAATTTATGATGTTCCCAAGTCTCAGCAGTCTACGTTTCACTAAGCCATTGCAGTGCAATCAAAACAGTGCCTGTACCAATGCTGGATTGTGCCAGCGAGTCCTAATTGCCTGAAAGATAATGGTGTCATTAAAGTCTCTTGCCCCTGTGAGCCTTGTGCTCCTCGACAGAAAAGATGCTTTTATTGTTGGTTTCAAAGGAGCCCTCAGTCACTGCTAAAGCACATTGTCCATTCAGAGGTACTGGGAGGCTGTATTCTGTAGCAGCTTTATTTCTCTGCTTTTCCCTTATTAGGCAGAGGACAGGGGAGGGCAATGGAGAAAAAAAATGCAGAAAAAATGTTGACTTTTCATCAAGAAAGCCAAAATATAAATCAGATATTATTCAGTTAGACACTATGAGGGGAAGAAGTGTCTGAGACCTTGCACTGGTTCGGCTTCTAGCAACAGAAATGGAGAGTGTTTCTGTGAAAGGAGACACACTCCACAAAAAATGCCAGCTTCACCAATAATTTTCAACTCAGTAATCATTTTGACAGAAAAGCTGTGACCAGCTTCTTTATGCATACAAAAGGCATGCAGCTCTGCAATTATGCCTTAATTCACAGCCATCCTTCTTACTGGACAATTCCAATTAAGAAATTACCTCTCCCTGAAACATTTAATTCTGCTACATAATTTATTCCTGTCCTCATCTGGTAACATCTTCCTAAAAAGCAGAGAGACACTTATGCAGGTGAATTGATCATTTGTCAGTTGATGGGTGTGGGGTTTTTTTAACATAATTTTATTTTTATTTCCCTGCACTCTGAGCCTTGCTAGTTCTTGTACTTCAAGAATTGCCTTTCTGTTCACTTTGCAGTGCCCTGCTCAGTCAAGGAGCCCGTCTTCACTGGGGTTAGCAATACAAGACGACATAAAAACGACAGTGACATGCAGAGGTAGCCTATTAACAAGGATTTCCCACATTTTGCAAAACTGAACAGAGATGTATTTAATCTCTAAGAATGAGCACAAATAATATCTGCTGAGCCAGTACAGTAAGCGGCTTGGTTTGCAGAGGGGCTGTAGTCCATCTGACCTGCTACCCTCATAAAACCATTGCAGTTAAATGTACACTCAGTTATGCTTAAGAGACTTACGGTAGGCCATTACGACATAATCCAGAGTGCTCACCAAATGCACGCATTACAGAGAAAATTGCTTGGTGTCCCTGGTGCAGATTATCAGCTCACAAGAGTAAACCAGGTCTCAGCAAATCAACACTCAGATAATTTTTCCTTTCATATTTTCCTTCTCCTTTTCTGCCCTTCATTGACTCTACTCCTCCAACACTACCTTTCTGTCTTCCCTCCATATTATCCACAAGAGCCAGTATAGGAACCTTTCCTCATTGCATCACCCTTCTGGAGCGTTCTCTGTTGTAGTTTGTGCCACCAACCCTCCATCTCTTTAAGACTTACTGGCATTTGATGTTTTTTCTTTGCTGAAGCCTTTTTGAATGTAGTCCTACTGCTCAGGGCTGTGCCTGTAAGGTTGCACAGCAACCCGGGCTTCATCTGAGCAAAGAAGAGTCTCAGTCAGTTGGATGAGTGGAGGGACCTTACAGGTGGAGAAGAGGCAGTAATTAGACAAAGAAGAGCTTAATGTTGCTTGCCTGAAATGTGAGTGGGGGAGAGAGATGGTTTAAACCCCGCAAATAAATTTGGAGACCCGCCCTGTGCACATTATTCAGCAGCCTGAAGGGCGGCGGTTCCCAGCAAGCCAAAGGGGCTCGTTCACGACTGTGCTGGAAAGCACAGGGCAGTGGCAGGGAACAGCTCTCCCCAGCTCCTGGACCCCCTCCTGCAGACCGGGACCTGCCACAGACTCGGTCCAGTGCCCAAACCCTTCAAAATGTGAGGTCAGATCTTAATCCAGTGTATTCAAAATATACACTGGTTTACTTGTTTTTATAAAGGACCAAAGCACAAATGGCAGTAAATCCATCAGCCTTTTGGCTTAATCCCATTTCAGACACAAAAAAGAAAACCCTGCCTGACAGCCATAAATTCTCTGAGAAGAGTCAGCTCTTCCTATGTTTCCCTAACTATAATTTTACTCAGTCATGTGCTGTCATTCTCCAATCCTCCTCAAGTGTCACTTGAAAAAAAAAAAAAAATCTGTTGTCAATTATAATGACAATGCATTGAAGATGGCTTACAGCAGAGAATGGCGCTTTATAGCAGCCGGCTGTGACAAATCTGGGTTGCAAGAGAACATTGTGTGTGTCCTAGTGATTACAGCTTTTAAAATAAAAACCTCATTCTCATTCCCTGGGGCTTTTTAATGAGTTGCCACATGCAACAATGCCTTAAACGAAGCATCAGTGATTACCCATCTGACTGCAGCTCACTTGGTATTTACGAAATAGAACAGCCAGCACCCTGAAAATCCTGAACCTACTTGAAGAGCCCTACTGACAGTACGGATAGCCCCCACTTTAAAGGCAATGACGTACTAGTCACCAAAAGAGCAAAAGCTTTCAGAGAAGTGGGATGTTCATGTTACTCGGAGGGATGATACACTCACCTCTGAGCCATGCACTAGCTGCACCACACGCAGACTGAGGTGCCAGCCAGATCCCTGTATGATTCAGACACCTGGATAAAGGGAAATCATGTTTTACGCTGCTGGCATGAGCTAGAATGAGGTCAGGAGCAGCAGTCCTGCCGGTGCTACCCAGAGAGAGGTTGTTCTTGTTGGATCACGAGGATACAGTCCAGTGAGGATTCAGGGTCTTGTGTCTGGGGCCAGGGATGTCCTGTCCCATCCAGATGTCTGTTTAAACACACAAGTCCTATGGCTTTTCCTTCTCGGAAAGATGTGCTGGTCACACACTCCATGCATTTGGCTTAGGTGTGCAAATGAAGAGTCTAAGCTACCATGGCTCCCTCTGCAGTTGCTGGATGAGATGGGCTCCTCTCCCATGGAACACAGGCGCTGCTGTGGATCACCCTGCAGGAAAGCCTGCCTCTCTCCAGTGAATATACAAGGGCTTCTGAAGACCACAGTCCTCAATTAGACACCTCATTTAAATGCCCCAGGTTGGGTTGTGCAAATACTCACCTCAGTGCCAAGAGTTAGTGGAGACCTCCAGCTCCCCTCTCCCATCTTAACCACTCTTCCATGGCTGTGCACTCACCCCGCACCCTCTGGGGCTCTCCCAGACCAGTTACCGCCTGTACACACAACCCTAACAACTCCTTTAGGTCCAAAAGTGTTTTTTTAAAGTACCCCCAACTGGATTGCTCAGAATAGCTTCTGCACATTTGGAAGGTGGATAACACATCCCAATGCCTCCAATTCACTGCATGTGGGACACGGTGTCCCTCTGCACTTGCCCAGGATTTCTGGATGCCTGGCAGCCCAGGCTGGCAGATATCCAGGTATCCACTAGCTCATCACCTGCGTTGCTGCGGAGCTGGCAGGTCCGCACGCTTCCTTAACGCCCGCCCTGCATTCATCTTCTGTTGCTCCTGGGCTTGGCGGCTTCCAGGGTAAATCTGGGTCAACGTCTTTCCATAGGATTTCTGTTCCTTTCCTGCTGTGGCTGGCAGAAGGGGATGTGCCAGGACAGTACTGTAGGGCCATTGGCTGATGAGGAAAGACAGGCAGGGAATGAGGGGTTTTGGTATAACTATGGCAAAGCTGTGCACGAACGCACATACACAGACTGGTCATCAGTAGCAAATGTCAGTAAAAATCACAGGCTGATGTAAGAAAATCTGTTTTCCCAAAAAATTGCACAGATCCACTTCAATCAGTAGGAAAGTCAGTGTTTGCTTTTTTACTGTGGCTAATAGCTAAGCAGGTTTTCTTAATTTTAAGCCACTATTCCTAATATATGTAGCAACCGAAGTTTAAAGCCATACTTAAATCAATGCAACTCTGACTGTTGGGAAGCCCACAGAAAAAAAAGGCCCATTCCTATTTCAGTAAATGTGCAGGAGGATCAGTATGAGTAAAAGCTCTTGTTAGTTCTCTCACGCTTTGCTCTTAGTAATTGGTTGATATTTTGGGGATGGAATAATCTGTGGAAGTTGCTTTCTGTAGCATGTGCTGCTAGCTCTCTCTCTTTTTTTTTTTTTTTTTTTTCTCTCAGAAGATCCTTTTGAAATTAGACACAGCTTCTGGAATCAACCCAGACACCGCTTTTCAAGCCAGAAGCATTTGTATAAGCATCATCAATCATGCCACTGGCTCTTATTGCTACTGTATATTCTCTTTATACCTGGTTTGAATTCCTAATTGGCCCTGCTGCGCAACTTAGAGCCCTGAAGAAAGCGGTGGAAGGGAGGTGGGGGAGAGTATTACTTCACCAGCTGGGATCGGGAGGGTTTCTTGCAAATTACACGGATAAAATCCATTTCCTGGAGAAAACAGACAAGAAGCAGTTGGTAACAGGGTGAGTAAGAGTCAGATGCGATGGGGTATGATGTACATACGAAAGTATGTACAACTGGCTTGATTATCATCAGAGCAGTTGGCCTGGCAGCTGCTTATATCATGTGTTTTAGGCTCGTGTACTGTAAGGAAAGCACACGAGAAGTCCTTTGGACAGGAACAGAGCAGATGATTCAAGAGACAAGGCTGTTTTTTCTGATTTAAGTACAGGAGAAGCTCTGAAAAACACAGGTGATTTTCTGTGCCATCTACACCAGGATTTCTCTTTCCCGGCCCAGGAAACCACTGCTGCTCTCCCCATTCTCTAGCTCTCATTAATAACCAGCTCTTTGTTACAGTAATGTTCTCTCAAGCTGCCTAAAGCGATGTTAAGCAGGTGGGAGCACCACCACAGGCTGGTGACCCAGGGCACATGGATGGTCTGGTCTGTGCCCCTCCCTGCAGCGATGATGGGTCAGATCCCTGTTTATTTCGCATGTAGTACACTTATTTCATTGCTTTGCATCCCCTGCTGTCCCCCACCCTGTTCCCATTAAGCACTCACACATGCTGCTGGAAGCCAGGACAGCTGTACTCATCTGTCAAAGCCTGTCAGCTTGAGATCATAGGCTTTTCCCATTAATTAAGCAAATGTAATGTGATTAGCTAAGGCTGCAAATGTTTCTAGGCCCACTTTGAAAGCTACAAAAGACTGAGCATCACAGCCTCTTGTTTCCATGCACTTGTACCATCTGAGGTGCTCCTCTGGGGCTGAGATTTTTTTTTTCTTAAATTTCTCTGTGTGAGAGAAAAGAGGGAGGTGTGACAGAAAGTATGGGGAATGGGTCATATTTCTGTAGCCCTTAAGTTGCTATTTGAGTTATAGAAGCTTGAAGAATTAGTTAATTTTTACATTTTTAAAAAACCCTTCTGCCTACACCTTTTTTAAATTGATGTAACAAGAACTGCTGAAAGCTGAAATTTTGTTAAGAATCTATATATCATTTAAGATTTCTACTTGCTTTGATTAAAAATGTATACTACTTAGCAGTTAACAATCTAAACTGGGGTGCTTTAGGCTGTCAGATTGAAAGCAAATGGAAGTCATTGGGAAGTTGGACACAGAATAAGAAAATTCTTGAAGCTAATTTGAGTGGTATGAACAAGACCTACTTAAGGACTTAAACCTAAAGTGGGGTGGAGGTGCCTAAACCAAATAGTGTGATGCTGAAAACCTCCTATTCAGCTTTTGACAGACTTTCAGATGTGCAAACTCCAAAGGCACCTCCCTGTTTAAAGCTCCCCAGATGTTTACAGTTGTTGCGACCTCTGGGTTTCAGAAATGCTCCCATCCTGCCTAGGCTGAGCTGCTCAGCATCTCATGTGGATCTACAGCTCTTTGGGACCAAGAAGTGTAGCATTCCTTTCCCTAAATCCCTGCAGTGGCTCAGCCTGGCAGGCATGCCCTAAGAATACCTCGGGCAAAGCGGCTGTGCCCACACAGGCAGCTTCAGCCACTCTGGAGTTCCTGCAAGGACTTCCTAGCAGCTTGCATCCACACGTGGTTCACAGCAAGTTAATCCTGATGCCCGACATCTCGCCCTGTGCAGCTTCTGTGCCAGTAATTGAGATCAAAGTCCTGGCACATGACAAACCTTCTTATGGATGTGAAAAATAACAAGGACTCAAATCGCAAGTCATTTCCTGAAGCCGAATTCATTTAAACAAACCATTCCACCCAGCCCTGACACCATCTGTGCAATCTTTTAGGTAACCCTAATTCCCAACTTTGTTTCCAGAAATCTGCTGGGGTTTTTTTCTCCATGAGAGAGGAGGAAGTCACCATCATGGCGGGTGAGGCAAGAGCAGGGACACATGCCTGGTAAGTTCCTCTCCTGCAACCAAAAAAATCTTTAGGGAGCTTGGGGTAAGAAGGCGCTCCCTGCAATCCCTGTCTCATTGCTCTCACAAATGTCCTGGTGACACAGGGAGGACAATGGTACTTGAAAGCCCTTTAATTCCCTCCCGGACCCAGTCCAGCACTGCAAATAGCTGCTGCTCTTGGCAGGCAGAAGGAAAGGGTCCATGGGAAGGAGGTTCAGCATCTCACAGCCAGATGCTTTCTGCGGGCTCGGCACTCTGACTGCCCCAGCCTCTCCCCAGGGAGCACTTCTTACTGCCGAGGCAGAAATGGAAGGAGGAAGAGGACTGTTGCTACCGTTATTCTCTCATATAAATGAATGTGCCCTTGTGGTGGATCTGTGGTGCTTGAGACCGAGACTGGGCTCAAGCCTGATGGCTGTCAAGGCCTGTTTGTAGAGCTGGAGCCACCAACACGCCTGGGCCCTTCTCTGACAACAGCAGTCGCAGCTGCGGGAAGGGCAGGGGCAATGCCACGTTTAGTATAGTTTCCCAGAGCTGGGCTCAGGAAGAAGCAGGAAGCTGAGCGTTAATTCACCCTTGGCTGAAGGAGATTCAAAGAAAGACCTCTCTCATCAAAACAGTGTCTCACTGCAGGCTAGCATGAGTTTTGAGTGAAGAAATTCCCCAACTCTCCTGGTCCAAGAGGAGAGAAAAGGACCATCAGACCTACATGGCCAAGGAGCACCTGCAGAATAGGATGCAACCCTGGAGCTTCATGTTTTGGGCCTTCACTGGCTGTTAGTATATGTGAGAGTAAACAGACATATTGGAACGCTGCAGCATTTCCTAGCAATTGCTGCAGGTGCTTCAAACCCATCTCAGGGGCTCAGGTTATCTTTTTTTTTTATGCAGTTAGACCCAAGCCATCAAAGGCACTTCAAATGACTGTAAAATACCAAAACATCTCCAGGAGCCTGTGATTTACTAGCTTTCAAGGAAGAACAGGTTATCAGGCTGATTTCTGAGGGCACATCATCACTGGAAGAGATGTGGGGAAACCTAAGTGGCATTCTGAGAGGCTCTTAGGTACCCAGGTCTAGGGAAAACCATGGGAGCCTAATGCATGGGGTATTGAGAAACTCTGCGAGGTGTCCCTCTGCTTCTCCAGGCAAGATCCTCTGTAGTGTTTCAGTGCCTTTTTAAATCAGTGGTGGTTAGATACCCGAATGCTGTCAGACATCTGGCCTCCAACTTCCGCAGAAATTTTTTTTACAATTTATGCTATTGAGGTGTAGCCTCTACCAATAATAGTGGAAACCTAAATATTTTACTCAGGGGACCCAAAGAGCCTTTTTTGTACTTCAGTTTGATCCTGGCATTCAGTTAATGTTAATGTCATGTCTCCTTCAAAAAGACTGTAATTATATTTACCAACACAGTCACCAAAAAGCCATTTATAAATTGTATATATAGATGCAACTCAGCATGTGCTGTAAGGATTTCATTGGGTTAGTCCTAACATCACAAGCTAATAATACTGAAAACAGGGACATGGGTAAATCACAGAGGACACTGTGCTCAGTATAGAGCTAACAGTGATTAAGTAGTCTCTGCTTTCAGAAGAAAGATAAGGGCCAAAAAGAATAGGTCCCTCGATAACATCAGGTAATTCTTATATGTGGTCCTTCATGACACAGGCATAAATCACAATAAAGCCCATCTGCAGATCTAAGGGGTGAAATCATAAATCCTGCTTTATAAATGAGACCTGCACATCTGATAGTGTACATTTTTCCAGATTTACGGCAGCTGTAAATGATGTACTAAGGTTCACAAACCCATTTGCACTCTCTGGCTGGGAAGAAGGGAGGCAAGATTTTTCCAGGGATGAGAATGTGTTTCAAGATGTACTCAGAAATGAGAGAGACCGTGTGTGCAAGTGAGAAACTGGTGCTTTATGCAGACTTGTCACATCTTGACTTTGTACTTGAGACTCTTCTGGCCCCAGTTTCCATAAATCCATGGGACTGCACTATGCCTTCCTTTTTGTTCCCAGGCCTGATAAGATGAATGCAGCTGATGAGGCTAAATGCCCACCTTTGGTTGGTTGCTGGAGCACACTGGGCTCAAATAAAACCTTTCACGCTGGCTGGGAGCCTGTGCCCTTTCCTAGGCTGCAGCTTTGCATGCCAGCTTCTCCTGTCAGTGGCAGACAAAAGCCAAGTGGTCAGTTAAGCGAGTGCAGGACCGGGAACTGGATGCTCCAGCATCTTGCCTGGGTTATGGCCCATCTTCTGGACCAAGCTGGCCAGTTTGGCCATCCTCTCCTTCTCATTGGAGGGTGCATGTCCCCTGGGTCAGGCTCACCTTCCTCTAATGGCAGAGCTGCCTCACGTTTGTAACCCCTGTGCTCCACTCATGGCCGCTCACCATCGCATTCACAACATGAAGCATCTCTGAGGAGCTGCTCTCATGATGGCAGGTTTGGGGTTTTGGCTTGCCCATCTCCTTGTGTTGCTGTAGCTCTCCCATGACTGCATTTAGCAGTGCATATATCTGTCTTCTGTGTTGTCAGCATGAGACATTATTTCCCTGATGCTCTTCCGTGGTTTGAGGATACTAAACAAAGGGTAGAGGCTGACTTGGCACCTTTTCATATACGTGGCATATTCTTATTTGGACCCGCTCTCCTTCACAGTGACTCCTCTGCAGGGGCTACTGAGGAGCAAGGTATACATGCCTGCGCTTCCCTACATACTGCTTAAGCCTCAGCCTGTTAAACTGAGGCATTATGTAAAATGCATGACAGATTATTTAATTTTGTGTTCATTGTGGGGAGCGGGACCTTGGAAACATCCTGGGTTTCTTAAAACACTTGCATTTCAAGTTCATTAGGATGTTATCCCCATGGCACACTCAGATTGCAGCTTTGGACAGTCAGAGGAAGGTGGCTCGCCCCAAACAGGCTTCCACTGCAAAAAGTCTTCTTGCTCCTTCATTTTTAGCAACTTTACTGTCAACTTTCAGTACACTTTGCAGCTGAAGGTAGCACAATCCAGGAGATTAACGTCTCCCCCTGTTTCAGTATTTCTGCTACACCAAATTTACATTTCTATATAACGGAGTCTTGCAGCTTTGCTTCTTTCAAAGCAGTTGCAGCTCCCAGGCGTGAGCTCTCTGTGTTTCTAAATGTCATCTATGTAAAGTTCAGCAGCTCCTGAACAAGCAAATATGTTGCTGTGCTTTCCTGTAAAATGCCTCAGGGAACGCATGTAACTGAAACATGCGTCTGAGGAAGAAGCCTCTCCCAAAGGGTGAATGGAGGATGCAGAAATACAGACTTTGTTCCTCTAAGGGCACCTGCCAGACATCTGATGATGCACATAAAACTATTTGCTATCTGTCAGCTCCCCAGAAATCTTTCTCTTCAAGCTAGTAAAAAAAACCCTTTCTTTTATTACAGATTCCTTTGGTTTTTTTCAGGAATATGTAAATATAGCATTCTAGTTTTTTAACATAGGTCCCTAAGATGAATGCATCCATGCAGGCCCTCTGCCTGTTTCTCTGTCTGCCCGTAGTAATCTGAGTTTCTCAGCCATATAAATATACTCGGCAGACATGTGGAGGCCTTCAAGAGAAAAAGCTTCCATAAGCTCAATGCAGAAACCCATGGCTGGAGAGAAGGGAAAATTATTAATGCCTCTACTGAGAGAAGAGAAGGGCCATCTCTTCTGCTTGGTGGCAGCTGGCTGCCAGTTAGCCCTGTGCAACTTCAGATTAGCCACATCCCATGCTGGCTTCTGACCTGCCAAGAAGCAAACAACACAATGGAGGGCAGGGAGGCCACTGGGAAGTTGACTTAGAGGCCACATCAGGGAGTGAAGGGCACAAACACATGGGAAAGGGGAAAGAAAAACATGGGAATGAAATAACAGAGAGGGGTGAGGAGCTGGGTGTGCTCTTTGGGATGTCCCAGGGAACAGCAACAAGGAGATGGATAATTACAGTGGGACAGTGCAGGGGCATGGACCCTGAATCCCCAGTGGGTTTGCTGCTCGTGGAAGATTTATTTCAGTGTCAGGGCACCTCTGTTTCCATTGCCTCATTAGCCTCTGTACCCGGGTTCAAAGCCCAAAAGCTAGCAATGTCCCAGCTGCTCTTAGGTAAACTGTTTCTGTGATCCTGTCCGTGGCTCCTGGCTCCTCAATCTCATTTTCCCTGCTGTGGGCACCTGGTTGGTACCTGAAAACCCTTGTAAAAAATGATGGTGGGATATTTTTTGCATTCAGAAGGTTTATAATATGTTTATCTCCTTTTCACAGTCCCACATCTCACTTCAGCATTTCCAGAGTGTCCATAGCTTGTCCCTTTGCCTGAGTCAGCTGAAAACTATTAGAATTGTCAAGCAATTCAGAATAAGTTACTGTTTCAAATAAAGCCGCTTTCTGACTGCCATCTTCATTAGTTTTGCTGGCACTTGCAGCTAACGGGAACAGACAACATAGGGTCTAAACCAGTTGTCTTCTATGTTTCCAGAGTTTAAAATATAGGAGGGCTATTAACAGCTCCTCTGCTCCACTTAGATTATTATCTCATTTTATTTTATTAGCAAGTACTCCAAATGGCTCGCTCAGGGCCCGCAGTTGTGGCTGAGGCTTGCCGATGGGCCCCCTGCAAGGCAAACCTTTCTTCGCCCAACATAACAACCAGCCTCAGCTTGCTTGCTCCAGCGTCTCTGCAAAGTCTCAATCTCAATAATATTTTTAATGCTTTCAAGATATTTCAACATTTCGTAGATCAGTTTTGCCCATAGTTCCCCAGCTGGAATACAATGTAAGAGCAGCCGGGCTGGTGCAGATGCTGTGCTGAAAGGGGCAGCAAGGGCAGTGGGGTGGCTCTTTGGGGAGCAAAGTGTTGCTAATATTTCTAGTAGGCAGCTTCTTGTAGTTCCTAGGAGGTAAAGGAGGAAGGAGATGTGTCCTGTGGATTAGCAAACACAAGGAAGAAGGAGGAGGACTTTGCAACTGGCTGAAACTGCAGCTGGCGGCTGTGCAGGGCACGTCCTGGTTGCATGCCCACGGGCAGCACTGCTCCGTGTAGTGACCGGGGGACTTCTTTAAGTTGCAGTTTGAAGTTGGCTGAGGGAAGCTGTGGGTTAAGCTCTTTTGTTTAGATGCTGGCTCAAGGTATGCCTGGACCAGAGCTGAGAAAAGAGCTGGCCAGGGAATCTGGGCAGTCTTTAACCCCTTCGGTGACCACCACCTGGTGGTGGCATCACCTGTGCTCTTGGATGCTATAAAGCAGAGGGGAAGGTGGGTTCTGCGGCCCTGAGGGGCAAATTACTTCCCAGGGGCATTAATCTTGCTAGAAATTAGAATAGTATGTGTTGTGCTTTAAAGGTCTCCTTCTATCAAAACTGGAAGAACAGTGTTCCCACTCATCCCCTTGTGCCCCACATCTGTGCCCACCACTGCTCTCCCAGTGCAGTGGGGGTAGCTCGGGTTGGCACCTCTCAGGACTTTTTCATGAACATTAAGCCCATGGTTAAGGACTTCTTCACCTGCCAACCTCTCCATCCATCCGCACACGTTTTGCTGGCAGGAGTCACTGCTCATCCCCCCAGCCAGGAAAGGCAGGTTGGAGGTGGGATATGTTACAGTTTCAGATTATAACTGATCTTCAAAGCACACATTTAACATCGCTAATCCACTTCAAAGTGAAGCAGTACCTTCCATCCACCCTCCTCCGCAGCATCTGACAGCTTTCTTGCACTGTTATTTTCCCTGAAGATTTGTTCCACAGCCTTATAGACGTGTTGAGCATCTTAACCCTCCTGGATTTCTGGGTCTCCCAGTCTTCAGCTATCAGCTGCGTGAAACACAGCCTGACCTCCTGGCTTGGCTCCCACACCCTGCTTTGATGGATCTGTTCAGCTTGTCCGCAATGACTTGGATACAGTGGTTCTTCCCGATAGTATGAGCTGGCCAGTATGGGAGCGCTGGACCTGACAGCTGTGGGCACTGTGGCTGTGATCGAATAAACACAGACTTTTCTGTTTTGGAGGCTGCCAGGCTGTCAATCTTCAGGCGGGGAAAGGATCGCTCACTGTTTCCTTCCCCTCCTGCTCCTTAAGTGAATACAATACTCCATTTTAAACGTGCAAAAGTTGCCTTCCCCCCCTACAATAGAGCATCCGGGAACTTAAAACAGACTTCCCTAGTAAATAAAAAGAAGCAGCTTGATTAGTTTTATGGTAGCAAAAGTGGGTTAATCACTAAAACTGCTTCTCATGCTGTCCTGGTTCAGATAAATGGGTTTAGCACAGCAAGCAGACAAAGGGCAGGCATTAGTGTCTCCTTTTGCAGCAGAGGAGGGGAGCATGCTCAGCAGATCACCCCTCGGAGGCACCAGCCTCCTGCCTCTGAAGTTGGTGACAGACTTCCCACCGACTTCAGTGAAGCTGAGATTGCGCTGTAAATAAATATATCTGCTTCCAAAGGGCACAAGAGACAGATCAAACACGAGTGAGCTTTTCTTGTATCTAGTCAGATCTTTTCCTCTATTTCCTCCACGGATTTCTACAGCATTAAAGTTTCATTAAAAAGAAAGTGTTTGAAAAATTGCATTTACCTAGAGCCTCTGACCGTATGCAGCCATATTGCCACATCAAAAGCAAGTGTATTCACAGCTCCTATTGGACACAAAGCTATCTGTGCTTCAGTTGTGGCATATGTGTCCCCTGGGTACAGCAATATCCACTCTGGCTCCACCTATGCTAGCGCTAGATCCAAAGCTCCAGCAAACAGCTGGCTGTTTGCACCCAAATTCAGAATAATTTTGTTAGTCTGGATGCAGGACTTAGAGTATGTTAAATAATCAAGTGTAGCTTGGATTTGTTCACACAGCAGTTGCAGCCATAAAAAGGTGTGATGTCCCTGGGGAACACGGAGAAGTCAAGGAGGGAAATGTGTATCATCTCCGAAGCAGGAGAGAAAAATACACAAAGGTTTGGTTTAATCACTGGAGTCTGGAGTTTGGCTAAAACTTTGAAATATAGAACATTACGTGCTTTTTTGATGCCCAGCCTCTTGTTGGTGTTATGTAAAGCTCTTGTACAGTTTGGTAAGTTGGTAAATAGTTGGTAACTAAATATTTGGAAGTATTATATTCCATTAGCATATTGCTACAAGCCCTTCAAAAGCAGTTTTATGGGGTATAAAGGAAATGTAAGGTAATTTTCCATTTCTTGAGTGAATAACTGCACCAGCTCCTCCAGAACAAATACTTGTACTGATGGATAAAGCATTTGATTTCTGACATTTCATGTGCAACAGAGACACTCACTCCTACAAAGCAGAGTTACTGTTCATGTGTGTTATAAACACAGCAGAAACTCATCGTGTTTTAGTGTTATTGGTTCCAGTACTGGCTTCTATTGTGTTATGTTAGTTATCCATTGATCTGGCAACCTCTCACCTAAAAACAATTAAGATGCGTGAAATTATTAAGTCGTGATTCACATCTCTTGTCAGTTCACCACAGAATCAGCCACTAGCAGCCCCTTTCCTACAGCATGCTGCTCCCTTGGGAGGTCTTCCAACCAACCCTGCTTCTGCTTAACCCTGGAGATCTCAACAGACCTGGACAGGCAGCTCTTACACAGCCACACCATCCTCCCCTTCTTCACAGAAAGCAATAAGTGAAATCTCTACCTTTTACTGACTGTAGCAAGCAAGCAATTTCACGTGCGTGAGAAAGAGAAGCCATTTGGTGTGGTTTTTTGCTTCAGCAAAAGCATTCACACCAGCTGCAACCCTCAGCCCTGTTTCCGAGCCCTGCACAGCTCTTCACTTGTCCCCTCCTTTTGCAGTACTGGAGCAGGGAGATGCTGCATAAATCCACTGTCAGAGCCTCTCCGTGGGCTGGTGGGAACTGGCAGATGGTTGCTCTGAAATATTTCCAAAAGAGGGAAAAAAACAAGAGCTGCCCAACCCACTGCAAATCCCTTGTTATGGCTGCATTGGTAAGGTAACATGCTTGAAGGAACCAGGGGAAGCAAATGAAGCAAAGAGAAGGGTGAGGTTAAAATAGATGCAAATTTTTGTGCAGTCTAAGTTTCCTTTCTCTTCCTCAATTGTGCCCATTATATGAGGGGAGCAGACCCAAACAAATATGAAGCAGAAAAACTTTGGGAGTTTTTCTAGGAATCGATGTTTCTCTTTCAGCCATTTCTTCATTTATTGTTCGCTTGCAACGAGACAGCACATCCTAGCAGTTGGCAGAGGAAACAGGGAGGCCTCCTCTCTGTGCTTGAATTTCTCAATGTTCAATTGCCTGAACACCGGTGACACTCTTACAACACCTCGGGTGTCGCTCAGGCAGCCCTGGGACAGCATCACGCTGCCAACAGCTTTCAGAAACGCAGGTGGAAGGAAGCAAGCTTCAGGCTCCAGGGCAGAGGGGACCTGTAACAAACCTGGTGCCTCCCCACCTTCCCCAGCCTTGCAAACAAAATGGAAGTCAGGGAGTTGAGGCGGGCTGTGGTAATTAAGATGTCCCCCTGAAGTGGTGTGATCAAACCTTTTCTAGAGGTTGGGCAATAAAATTATTATTGTTGGGGCCAGTAGCACCAACCTGTCATAGGTCTGTCCCCTCTATAGGCAACATTTGTATTGCCTGACAGATGTGTATTCCCTCTAACAGACTATCTGTACCGGCCAGAAAAGGTCTCCACGCAGGTTTCCCAGCAAATGCTCAGTGCACCGACCCTCTCCCTCCCACCTCCATCGTACTGCAGGTGTAAATCACCCCGTATTCACTGGAGGGAGGGAGGGCAGAGCAGAGGAAGAGTGTGAGGCTTCACTGAGAAACTGGAACTCCCGTTCCTACCCAAACCAGCTCTTCCTTCACCTGCTCATCCTCCTTTGCTCCCCAGCTCTCTCTCGCACCGTTGGTTCAATACCCTGACATTTGAGCTTGCCTGTTTTCTTGTAACATGCACAAGAACACACAATAACATGGATTCCTCCTGGGAACACACCCTTCGCTGGAGCATGCTTTTATAGAGAATATGGGACAGTCCAGCTGAGGAATCATATGTGCAACACCCACATCCAGGTCAAGCATCCGGAGAGCAGCTCTGCTTGCATCAGTACTGTCTTTAATTACAGCACCAGGCTGCAAGCTCTTCAAAGAGGTTCTGGCCCCTGTTCTTCACTGCCTCCTGTTTCTGGGCAAGCAAATTGGTGCAGGTCAGCGTATTGCACAACGCTCATTCCGTCCTGGCAATGCAATAGCAGCAGTTGCTACTCTGCTCGCAGCTGTGCAAACTGCGCACAAAGTGCTGCGTGAAGGGCAAGGAGTTTGCACTGCAGGTGGAGCATCAGCTTTGGGGCTTTGAAATCCTCCAGCACAGCTGTGATCCTTCTTGCTGGTGACCTCCATGTGACAGCCCTGATCTGGGCTATCTGGGCAGCTCAGGGCCAGATGGGAATGTGATGCTGGCCCTCAGGCACAGGGGCTGCTGAGCATTCGGCAGCTGACCTGGCTGCAGGTAGGTCTGGGGAGCATCTCTCAGAGCCACAGGGCTCTGCTGTAGGAGTAACAGTGTTGCTGCTCTTAGTTAGTGTTGGTGTCACTGCTTTGTGGTGAGCAACCTTACTGTGTCCACACTGCGGCTGCTTTCATCGTCTCCTCCATGCTCTTGCTTTTCAGTGTATTTATTAATTTCTTTCCATTTCCAGACCATAATTATACTGAACATATTCCAAAGCTGACAGTAAATCCCTCCCTGTCCTCAAGGCTCCCCCAGTGCTGACCATCCCAGCACTTTCCCTGGCCTCACGTTAACCCCTGCACTGCCAGGATCTCTAGACCACTGATGAAGGAGGTGCTTTAAAGACTCCACGTCCCTACTGAGTGCTTTACCTTCCAGTATCTCTCAACCAATTTGAAGTGGATATGGAGCCCAGAAAAAAAAGTTGTTAGCAGGGTGGTTTTTTTTAAGGAGTAAATATCAAAACACCATGCCTTTCTAGCTGTGGGAGTTACAGAGATGACACAACTCCTTGGGAACAGTATTATCCCAGACAAAAGCTATTTTAGTTTCTCTTTCTCATTTTTTAATGGTATTAAATAGCATTCTCTCTCTCTCCTCAGGGTACATTCTGGTGAATTCATATCTCACTGTAAACCAAAAGCATTTCAACTAATCTCAGCAAACACTGACTCAGTGGAGAGTAGGATTTTAGCCATGTAATTAGGTAATGAAAAATAGTATGGTCATGAGGCTTCAAAATTTCTCTCCAATATTTTTGCAATAATCTCTCTGCAAAAGTGATCAGGCAGCAAGGGAACCTGCTTAATGGTTAACTAAAACCAAGATCCCTCCCCTATGTAAAAGCTATGTTGATACCCAAATTAAATAACCAAAGTCACTCTTAGATTCGCTGCTTTGTTACAGGCTGATATATGTGTGCTGATAAAAAACATGGGCTGTTTCAACACATTTTTATCTACCCCTCATCCGTAGAGGTTTGATGGCATCTTCTGATAATTAGCAATATAAAACACCAGACTGCTCAATTTTTAACCATGTTTCCTTTTGAAAACAGGCTTATCCAACAGCACTGTCTGTCATCCCTGTCCTTCTCCTCCCAGTCCCACTGCTGTCAGATGCATCACCCAAACTTAAACCAACTGACGGGAGGAGGGAAACAGAGACCTGAAAAGTATGAAGTGTCCACAGATTTCATTAAATGAGTGGAGAAGACAAATGGTATTAAGGACCTCAGGCTGCTGCACAGGCTGGAGGGAAGGGTGGGATGGAGAAGACCCTTCCCAAACCTGGGAGAGCCCATGCTGGAGCTCTGACTGTACACAAAACCATGGGAACAGCATGTCTGTGGTTTCATCGCTCAAGTTTTGAGGTCCCTGTGCATGCCTTTCTTCCCATCCTGCTAACTTACCAGTTGAGAAGGCATCCCCCTATGTGGGCTATAATCTCCATTATTTCCACAGGTCACTGATGGGACCACCGGTAAGTGAGTCTGTTCCTCTGGGTCTCTGTTCCCCTGCTTTCCTCCCCTTCAGAGCAGCGGTAACAGCCCCTTCTTCCCCTTCCTAGTCCATAGCTATGAGGAGCATAAACACAGTGAAAATTGTGAGCAACCCTCATCTACCACCTCTCTTGCCTCCAATTCCAAATATATTTCTACACTCACAGGAGATCCAAATACTCTTTCAGCAGAAGTCCCCTTTTACGAGGTGAAGTCTCTAATGGTGCCTGAACTAGCGTACTCGTCCCTGCACAGACCACGTTCTCCAAGCAGGTACACTATGGGCCTTTTGAGACCTATCCTTTACAGAGCAAGTGCATTTTATATGGTGCTTATACATGTCAGCACTTCACACTTCCTCCCCGCTCCCCGCATTAGTTAGTTCGGGTTGGTAATTCACCATTGCTTTGACATCTGGCAGTACAATCAAAGCAGAATCTCACTTACCGAGGCTGCAAGGCAAGCAAATCTGTGTTTCCTTACAGCTTTGTCACCTCATCCTGTTTCACAGCAGAAAGTTCATAGCTGCCCCTGTGACAAGGCTCTTCTGCTATGAAGAGGATGGTTCCACATTGGGACTGCTTCGGCAGCAAAGCCGGTGTAAGAAGTTTGTCTGAGTTCAAGACCCCACCTACAGGTGCTTCACCCCTTTCAGGTGTGCTAACTTAATTTTTTCTGTGGTTATGCCCTCAAACTTCTTTGAAGTGGATTTGCTGCTGGCGAAGCTGTAATGTAGCATGTTACACGGATCCAACTACTCTTGCCAAACATGTAAGAGTACCTCTTACTGTATGCTATAAAACAGAAATGAACACAGTGAAGTCTGTACTTTACAAATAATTACAAAAAAAAAAAAAAAAAAGGAAATGGGATGTGTCATTTTGTATTTTTTGGATGCAATAGGGGTTGATTCAGCTTCTGCTAAATTAGGGTTTATTCCTGTGCTTTGTACTCCATAATAAGGAATCTTTATTTTCAGACCAGAATGAACCCACAGGAACTTACTCTGCCAAGCACACATTTACCAAGCAGAGAGGGACAGAAGAGGATCTAGTGAGGACTAAGCTCAACCCTTCCCACTGTGCCCATTCATAGCTGGGTTGTTAAGTGGTACTAAGTCACGAGACGCAGTTGTCCACCAGCACAACCACATCTGACCCTGCCCCAGAAGCTACCCTGGCCAATGCTCCCAGACAGGCAAAGCCTTCAGAGCATAGCAATACAAGAAAGTCAAGGGGAGAATGAGGCAACTTATAAAATAACTATATATCTGACAGGTGATTTATTGGGATCTGCCATCACGTTTGCTGAAAATGAAATAGTTACTTTGGTAGTAGCTGCTCTATCACACAGTATGAAAAAACCCTTGAAATTATTATATCAGAAAAACAAAGTCAGATAAATTGTAAATCTCCTCCATTACAGGTGTTTCTTGGGATCTGTGTGATTTTAATCCCTTCCTCTTCCCCACCCATGCTACGTCTTATTGCAGTCCATTTGACGTTGAGCAGTGTGGTATACACACTAAGGGGTAGGATCAGGCTCTTACATTCGCTGTACAGCCGTCAGTTTGGCTCTGTGTTTTTCTGGCTTTTCATGTTATCTGCTGCTCATGATTTGGATTTCTTTTTCCCTCTTTGTCCTCAAACGCAGCAAGTACAAACCAGCTAGATGTAATCTTACAGTCACATTTACAGAGCAGGCACCAACACTTCTCCGAGATCTGTCTGCTGAGTCCAAGGAAAAATCAATTCCAGACATATTGCATCAATTTCAACACTTTATAGGAACTGGCAGAGTTTAAATCTCTTAGCTCTGTATGTCTTCAATCATCTTTGCCTTTCTCTTGCATAGATACAAAGCCAGAATAATCCTCCAGACTTTGAGGGAGTTTAATTCAAGTGTGCATCTACCTAAGAAAACTAAATAAATGTGTTGCTCCCAATTCACATACTTTTTCTGAGGGAGAGGGAAGACGTGACTGCTTGCTTTTGGATGCCAAATTTTGATCCTTCTAATGAGCATCAGCTAACTTTTCCCTAGTCCCACATTCTCCAAGGGAATCACAATGGAGCAAAGACTTAATCTTGTTCCCATTCACGTCAGTAAAAAAATTCCCATTGATTTGCATTAGAGCATGAGTGATCCTAAAATATGAGTCAGAATTGCACAATCCAGCTTTCATTGGGTGAGGCTTGAAGGATCTCTCCTAAATCAGAGTCCTGTACATACTCACCCAAGTTCCTCACTTGCAAAAATATTAGTTTACAAAATGAGGCCCTACACCCTGACTCATTCCTCCCTTAACCAAGCTCCCACGGCAGCACTGTAAATATTGTCTGGGGAGTTAGAGATTTGTTCTTTCACCCCTATAGCACCATCACTTTACTTCCTTCCCCGAGACTTCTACTCCACAAGCCCCCACGCTTTGCCCTGTGCCTTTACAGAAACAGCAGAAGCAATAAACTTTCATTTCCCTCTACAAACATTATGAAACTGCTTAATTATTAAAATGTCTGTGTTGTTTCACTGGAGGGAAAAAGTCAAGCCCTGCACGTACTAATTGTTTGTTTTCTTCTCAGTTTCCTTGGCATAGGGCTCTTTCATTTTATTTTTTTTTTTTTTTAAGCTTAAACAAACATTTCTCCAGACTCAGCATTCAAAAAGATCCTGGTGAGTTAACTGGTTGAGGCTCACCAACCTGAATCTTTCAATGGAGACATGATGAGGGGAGGTGATCTCATTTTACAGTAACACGTCTGTAGGACATCTCCTATGACTCTTTGGAACTGGAATAATGCAGTTTGCCTTTTAAATCCCAAGAGTTACAGTCAAAAAACCCTCTTGAATCTGTAGCTGAGCTACAAGCACTGTGTTGCAGAAATCAAGACGTAGCTAATGCTGTAACGCCCTGTGGTTGATGAGGGTTTGTGGTTGCCAGCCTCTGGCATGGGGCGCTCTGCACGGAGGCGGCTGCGCAGGGACCTGTGCAGGCAGCACTGCCTCCCCGCACCTTGCCGCCAGCACACCTCGCAGCAGTAGTGCAGGACATCAGCTCCTCTCTGGAGAAGCAGCTTCCTGACAAAGGGTACAGGCTCTTACCTCCTGCCCCAAGCCCCCCCCTGCACCACGCTGGGAGCTGCCTGCGGGAGCTGCAGGCAGGAGAAAGCTCTCAGTTCCCTCTCTTGATGAAAGCAGACAGCGCTGAAGTTGAGCCTCCCTCACCTTCTGGATTTTCAGGGTGCCTCAGGCTGTGCCTCAGGCTGTGCCCCAGCAGATAGGCAGTGCAAACACAGTTCTGGCGTATCTGAAGCCACTGTGCAGGGGATCTGAGCATGTTTCATGGGAGGGTTTTCATGGGAGGGGTGCCAGACACGCACAGGTTCAGGACAAATGGCCAAAGTCCTTTTTCAGCCTGGAGAAAGTTGGCTTTGTGAAATGTGTCCAGTGAAACCTGGACATATGGTCATTTTAGCTGTAGAGAACTTCACGTGCATAATCTGTCTTCCTGCACTTCTGTTGGCGACAGCTGGGAGGTCACTCTAATTATCCTGAATTTGGATGCTGAGAGGCGGTGAGCACCTGTCTGTCTGTTTGGAGGAAGAGAGAAAATTTGTTTGCAAACAGCTTGTAGCTCACCATCTTCAAAGTGTGCCTGCCCTTTCTTGCTTATAAGGACCATGCACTGGGAGATCAAGCAGAGGATTAAGTGGATACCCATCTCCTCATCTACCTGAGGTTTTGTTAAAGCTGCATCAGTAAACCTGTCTAGTTGGCAGGATGTCCAGGCAGGATTCACTTGGGATGGGAGATAGATTGGTAAAGAAATGTTGGGTGTGTTTCTCCTCCTCTGTCAGAGATGGAAATTGGCTTTCATGCATGTGGGACGTGGTGTGACCAAGTGGCTGGTCCACAAGGGAGGTTCTCAGCAGTAAGTGGAATGAGATGAGCTACAAGGAAAAAGAAAAGGGAGGTCACTGCTTTCTCTTTACACTTTATGACTGCTGTTTTATCAAAATTGCAAACCCCTTCTCTATTAAAGAACTATTTATCTGTACTCTAACTTGGACTGTTGATAAGACTGCGGAATTTTGAATTAGACAGAGTCATGCTGGAAGGGTTCATACAGCTTCCCAAATTTCTATATGAGAGCTAAGTCCGGTTCAGTTATTTATCAAGTAACACCCAAAAGGTGCTAAAAGAAGCCCAGAAGAATCCAGATTTACGGCCAAGAAGACAGAGGAGTTGTCCTGGTCCTACGTACCAGAAGCAGAACACATCATCCTGTGTGCACTGCTCAGGTTATAGCAATGAGAATTTTTCAGGACCAAGAAGCTTGGTGGATGGCGGCAATCAGAGAGGGAAGTGCACAGCGTGCTCTGCCGAGTACATCTCTCAAAACTACGCTTTTCTGTCAGTCATTTCCTGGGAGGGTGGTAGCTCTGGAGGAGCTAAGGTGACTGACACTACGAGTCAATGGGCACCAGGTGTTTCATGAGCAACTCCCAGGGTGACACTTTGCAGGAGGACTTGGGAGTTTCTCCCAATAATGGTTAGGCTTTCCAGGTGAGTTCAGTTATAGAGAGTATATACAAAAGTGTGGTGTGGTGATCTCTGTGAGAGGACATGGCACTCTCTACTTCAGAATTTGTCTTTAAAATGTCCAGTGCCTTCAGACAGACAGAATTGGGGCTTCCGACCTGGGTTTTACTCTGTTCCTACTCACAGTTCCTAAAGGTCCCTTAAAGTGGGTAATGTTACCTGCTCTCAGCTGTGCAGGCTCACTGTGCAAGCCAGGTACTGTAACAGGGAGCAGCAGGATGGCACAGGGAGGAATTTTTTAAATTTTTGACTTGTTAATGACCCATACAGCTAATTTCAGTCATTTGTATAATTGTGTTTAGACAGAATGTGTTGGTGTTTTGCTCTCTTAAACCCAGAGGGCATTTTCAGGATCTGCTAATACTCTATTTCAGTACTTTACCAATGCTCGAATGAACTCTGATAATGACTCCCAGAATACTGTGTAAAATCAGAAGAAGCCCCTCCAGACCATTTGCCATCCTCTGTCAAACAGAGGTATTTTCCACAAAATCTGGAGGGGGGCAGAACTGTAAAGAACTGATTTATAGTGAACTGGAGTTCCTACTTAGGGACAAAACAGAAGCAGCTTTCTGGGTTAGTGCAAAGCTTTAGAAAACAGAGGACGGAAATACAGCTCTGATGTCTTCCCGCAACAGTCCCTGGAGGAAAGTATCATTTATGAAGCATTGAGCCTGCAAATTAAATGAGCTATGTTGTGCGATCTGTGCAATCAAGAATGGGGTCACTTCTTACATGATACGTGTGATGCCGCAGGCTGCTCTTAGAGAAATAAGTGACACTCCCGCATCAAAATTGTTTCACTGTTTCTGCTTTCCACTTCTTGCTACTGTGCAGATAAGAAAGGATGGAAGAGGTGTGGGATACACTGTTTATTGTCTACTCCTCCCAGTCACACAACCAAGTTTACAGCTCAAGTCAAATTCAAAGCAATTAGTTTGAATAAAGAGAAATTAAAGGATGCAAAAGATAACACTTCCCAGACAAAGCTGCTGAGGAAAATTATTTCCTCATCATCCTTGGAAGCAGAAGGTCACTTGGGAAAAAGTGAGTGGAAATTAGTCAAGAGTGTCTGTCCCACAGCCCTTCGGAGGGAACCGGATCAGATTCAGCTTTGGTGGGTGAAAAATGGCAAGGAAGTGAGTTCTGCCAGCTTCCCTTTCTCTCTCCTTGCCCAGAGGGGATTCTCTGGTACCAAGATGAAGCCTTTCTCCCAAGAATAGTTAGAAAACCCTATGGACTGCTCCAAGTTCCTTAGCTACAACTAATCAGATCCCTCACTGTTTAAGTGCAGAAGACGCTGTCACTGGGAGTGACAAAATTAAACCATCCCTGGAGAACTGATGGGGCTAAGCCCGTGCTGATTTCAGCCAGCCAGTGCTCCACCCCATTCTCTCATCACAGGGGCTAGTCAACAGCCATGCCACAAGCAGATAAATGTCTCTCAACCACTAACTGGGAAATGCAGGGATATATTTTCCTGTTGACTGGACCATAAAGTACCGGGAAATCTGGCAAGGAAACGCTGCTCTGCCGGTGCTTCTTCTAGCAACGCAGTATGAAAACCTCCAAAAGGTGGAGGGTCAGAACTGCCTCTCACAACTGCTGCTCATTTTCGGAGGGCTGGTGCCCAGGGCTGGCTGGCAGCTGATGGAAATGGGCACATGTGGTACAGAGCCCAGGAGCCAGTGCTGCAGGAAAGGCGTCACTTGTGCAGGAGACAGGTAAAATGCCAACGGGTTGGTTGGAAGAGCCAGATGGCATGTGTGCATTAAAGGGTGACTGAAGTGGGAGAACATTTTAAATCATCATATGGCATTTCTCCCAAACATAAGATCTTCACCAGGCAAAGGTGATGGGGCTGGGATTCAGGACATATTTTGAAACTGCTCTTGTCCATAACAATGCAACAACAACCAGGTAGTCATATTTCTTGTCATGCTTCCCCCACGGTGAGCTTACTTGGCCCATCTACTGCTTGGAGCTTTGTGTCTAACATTGGCTGAAAGGTGTTCAGGGCTCTAAACACATCTGACAGTTGCATAAAGTCACTAGCTGCTTTAAACTAGTATTCATTCCAGACCAGCATGAGGAAAAACTGAGGTCAGTCTGTTTTTCAAAAGGAAAAGTCTCTTTACTTGGATAAGTCTAAGCAGACCACCCTTCTGCTTAGAGAAGGAGTAAAACCCAGTTTAAGTAACCGAAGAGCACATGCGGTCCTGGTGACCTCTTGGGAACAGAACCTTTTGAATTGAAGCTGTTCTATGTATTGTTTATCCAGAACTGATTATGTCCACATAAATGCACTTATTTTTCTCTGCTGTTTTTCAAAAGATCGCTTTTAATTACCTTGATTTGATAGCATTTGATAGCATCTAACAGCTGAATAATCCTGATCGTCACCTCTGATTGCAAGAGACTAGGCAGGGTGGGAAACTTGAAGTTTTGCCTTATTTTCTTTAGAGCTTTTATTCTTTTTATGCTTGAGCCCAAGCCCACTGGAGTCCAAATGAAAGTTTCCATTTCTTTTAGGCTTTAGTTCAATACCTTTGCCAATAGCCATTTAGTCACAGCCTGACTGCTAGCATATGCAATCAAAACAAACCTTGCAAATAGATGGTAAACAGAATTTGTGGATAGCAGGGGCTCAGCACAGACTTTCAAGCTGAAGAAAGAGGCTCTCCAGGTCACTCCTGAGGTACTTTGGCAGGGTAAAGACAGTGGCGTGACTGCTCAGCTGGTGGTGTTGGTTTGGCACAATTCACCCAGATAGATTGATTCTAAAACAACCTGAAAGCAGCAAACTTTCCCCTAACAAACCTGTTCTGTTATTCCTTGGCTGGACCTATAATAACCTGGGAATGCAGGTTGTTAAAGCTGAGGCACATAGTCTCTGAAAAAGAGAAAGCTTTTTTTGTCCATTTGCAGCCAGGTTTTATTACAGCCATCTAAATGCATGAACTCCTACACAGACAAAGTTGGTTGCTCTGTATATTTTTCCCCCTGTTTTCATGTGTATTAATTTACTCCCTCCAATCCCAGCAGAAGAGAAATCAAGCATCTCCTCATTAAAATTCAGAGCTATTAATTTTGGCATCCTTTGTGCAATAAGCAGCTTTATTTCAGGTTGCGCATTGCCTGCGTTTTGCACCATAGACAGCTTTACAAAACAAAGCAAGAAATATAGCAATCAATTGCAGAGTCAAAGCACAGATGAAAGGACCAGGTTGAACCTTTCAGGCACTGGGGTTTTGGGGGTAGGAGGTAGGTCAAGACTATATTATCTTTCTGGCTGTTATTAACAGAAGAGGATTTTTAGGTTCAGAGTTTTTATTGGATTCTTTCCCCTACACTAACAATACTAAACATAAAATTGAGGTCTTGATTTTAGTGTAAAATGACCAACTAGCCACTGATCACACACTTAGAAATAGTTCTTAATGCTTATCAATATGCACGTTAGAAAAGAAGCAAGACTCAGGTGGCCTGGATCATGAGAGCAATCAATTAATTTGGGGGAGATTTAAGGGAGAAAGAGAAGTTACAGCAAATCAAGTGTCTGCTTTGGAAGAAAGGGCAAACACAGAGAGGAAACTGTATGTTATGGGGATTTTTCTTATTTGGCTGGTCTTTGTGCAAATGAAGCTTTTTCTCATTGCTCCTGACATTACCATGGATAGGCTTGAAGCACAAACAGGTCTGTTGATTGTTGCTTTATTTTTTTTTTCCCCTGGGATACAGCTTCTGTCTGTCTGTCTGTATGTATGATGTTTCCATGCAAACTGTTCAGTCTAGTTGCTCCTTTGCAGGAAGTAAAATAGGTAACTAAAAGGTTTGGAAGTGTATTCAGTAAGTCTTCCTGTCCTGTAACTCTTCAGTCAATGAAATATTGACAACTGTGTGCAGCAAATCAGAATATCAAATTGATCTGTAAACTAACATCAGCTCTTGCTGGTTACAAAGCTGTTCTCTTAAGTGCATGTTTATATACAACGCCTCCCAGTTTAGTAACAGAGGTGAAGAAAACTATGTCCATGAGGGCTTGGAAAGGTCTGTTGCTAACCTCACTGCTTTGCATGTTGCTTTGGGCTCTGGGCTTTCCCCTGCCTGCAGCAAACCTTCACGGTCCGCTGCACCTCACGAAGGTACACAGACCAAACAGTGCTCTACTGCTGCGATCCCAGCAAGGCACACTACCTTTTGTATGTTAACTGCTGGCTGCTCAATTGTAGTCCAGTGGAGACTGAACAGCAATTCCGGCTCATGATGTGTTGTTGCTGCTCTGCAAATCATCTCCTCGATCTTATCAATGCTATCCCAAGCTGAAAAATCAGATGCATGAGAGCGAATGTTTTCTGTGGGTGCACCACCTTATTCTGCGGCCAATCCCAACTTTTGGAGCCAAAGGGCTTTATCAATCATTTCAGTTATTCATTAAGACACACATGGTAGTGTGACACCTACATGTGACTAATATAAATTATCTTGACTGAAGGAGTTTCATTTCTCTGTTCTGGCTGATAGGCTTAAAACATTCCTCTGTTAAGTTTGTATGAAGAATCAAGTGAGAGAAATAGATACCTTTACTAAAACTCTATTCAGTTTTTGAGCTGAGGACACCATGACTCATTCTCACCTGGTTTTTAGATGTCATCACTCATCTGTGAAGTTGCTCTCTGAAAACCACTTGGATATCTGTTGCACTTGATATGGATGCTCTCAACTTTGTTTTTAGCACTAAATTATCTATGACCAGCTAGCCAATAAGTAGCTATCACAATATATGATAAGTTTTCCTTTGTATTTATGGATAGTGGACTGCTCCTCCAAATGCAGGTTCCAGCTTTTTGATGGACTCTCCAGGTTGTTGGCTCCCACCAGATTCTCCAGATGTAACATGTGAGACCAGTCACTGTTACCAACTCCAGATTAATAGGGAGATTGCTTCTGATGAATGCAAACCATTCTCGGCATTTAACAATTTCTGTTTCAGAATGAAGATTATCAGTTTCGCAATCTTCTGAAGTGTTATCTCCACCATCCTCCCCTGTGATTTGTGATATACAAATGGGATACTGTGATAATAGGCTTTTGCAGGCCCTGGCTAACAATTGCAAGGTTCCTGCCTTGCATATTCTTTGTCATAGCATTTCACACTTGTTCATCTGCACGTAGTACGTTATCCTTACTATATTCCACTGACCTTCTCAGTCCTTTGTTTTTATTTTTTTTCCTTGGAGAATACCTTTAGTTGGGGACAAATAACAGTTTCTATTTTGGATTTGATTAATGTCTCATGATGAGACCTGAGGAAGATGTAACACCCTCTTGAGGAGACCGTGATACAAACAATAGCCTCTCTGAAACAAAACTGTTTCCTGTAAGCCAACATACATTCCCTTTTGTAGGATGCTGATTGGCTTGAAGTTTGTCTCAGGGATTTCACAGAAGTTTCTCCTCATATAGAGTTACACTCTTTGGATGGTACTGCTTTCTTTAGACTTCTAGCTGAGAGGGGATCTCTTCAAAACTTAATCCATTTGCAAGGATGCAGCACACACAAATTGACCCAATCACATTTAAAGCTGCAAGGTGTCCACTCTAAGAGATCTGTCTAGTCTGAACAACAGCTCAATAGTTTCCCAAAGTACTATAAGATCCTTAAGGGACTGCTGCAATAGAAACACAGACTGTTCAGTGGCTAAACGTGTTCTGCTTTTCCCCAAGAAGAGAGTGTGGGAACAGACCCCTCCCCTCCCACACACAGACACATACCACAGTGTTGAAGCAGATTCAGCAGAGCAATTGGTTTATAGAAAACAGCTTTGGTTTACTGTGGCTGCTCTCTGCTTCACGCACTCCTTACAACACTTGATGAGCTCCCACTCAGAAGCTGTTTTTTTCTCCAGTTCAACATACTCCCCAAGAAAAAATGCTATGGGTTACAGCTATACATGAGCCCATCTCATGACAACTTTTTGTTAGTATTCTAGCTATGACTTTCTGGCTGAGGAAAAAATTATGTAGTTAGGTAGAAATTATTTTTGAATTAGAAACTTTACAGGTTGAGACTGGGAGTCTCCAGCAAAGCACAGAGCAAACTGGTACTCAATAGGGATACATACAGAAGATGTTGGATTTCCAGGGGTGACAAAATTATTTCTGCATTAACAGAAT
>NW_010146992.1:0-5694 GCF_000699245.1 Pterocles gutturalis | reverse complement strand
CCCTAGACAGTACAGATGTGAATCTAAGCTTTGGTTACAACACTGAATACGACAAGCCTTAAACCAGTTTGCTTTCCATTAACTCAGTATGTTCCAAATAGAATCACAGAATCACAGAATGTTAGAGATTGGAAGGGACCTCGAAAGATCATCTAGTCCAATCCCCCTGCCGGAGCAGGACACCTAGATCAGATCACACAGGAACGCATCCAGACGGGCTTTGAATGTCTCCAGAGGAGGCTCCACCACCTCTCTGGGCAGCCTGTTCCAGTGCTCTGTCACCCTCACTGTAAAGAAGTTTTTCCTCATATTCAAGCGGAACCTCCTATGTTCCAGCTTGAACCCATTGCCCCTTGTCCTATCACTAGATGTCACAGAGAAGAGCCTGGCTCCATCCTCCTGACACTCACCCTTCACGTATTTATAAACATTAGTTAGGTCTCACTTTAACATTCAACTTGCATTTTCCTTCATTTAATCCAGTTATTTCTATTGATAACTCTGCCCCAGAACTGGGGTGTACAAAGTCATACTCTGCTGAGAACAAGTGGAAGAAATTAATTGCATTTCATCTCCAATACTCAACCATACCACCATTCTGCTTTTCTTAAGCAAAGCACGTATTTCCAGTTCTTTGGGCACTGCATCCCTATCAACACTCTGTTAGTGCTTATATCAGAATGCTGTGTTACAGACATTTCTGATTCAGAGATACACTTATTCCTAGGACCTTTATGTTGTCTTGTTCCAGGTATGTCACTGTGTATCACTCTAGCTCTGTATAAATGGAATATTTAATAATAATCTTCTTCATGGTATTTTTACCAAAGATAAATCCTCTAAATGCAACTGTGCTCTGCCTCCCAGTCTTGCCTGAAAGAGCTAGGATCAAACCTGCCTCTGGGGCAGGATTATAAACATTTTAAAGTTTTGTTCCACGACATAAAACAGAATCTAAATGTCTGGTGCACAGAGTCTCTCCTCCCTGGCCCTCTCCTGCCAGAGTAGCCTATGTTCTGTTTGTGGCTTCCACAGCTCGTAACAAGATAGGAAAAGATATCCTTATCTGTGGTAAGTCTTGGAAGGTCACAGTGTTTGCAGAGTACTCCCACCATGGAGCAGTGACCACCTAGGCTGATTGACTCAGTGAAACAGCCTCAATTTCTGCCTGCTGTCAAATATCTTTACCTTTGCAGTAAGGATATCAGGAATTGTAAATATTATCAAGGTTAGATGGTATGATTAAACCTGTTAAATATTATAGCATTGCCTCTCCCCTTCTCAAGGCATGCTGCTTACAATTCTGAAGGGGAATGGTGCTAATTAGCTGTATTATGAAGACATGTGACATCTTAATTCACTATAGCCACCTTCCTTTCGCTATAGCTAGCTAGTTGCAGAACCAGAGCTCTTGAAAATAAAGACTAATTACAGACAATGCACAATTGTCCTGGTTACAAGTTTGGCTTGTATGCACTGGCAAGAAATCCCAGGCTAGACAATGAACTTATGTTTGTGAGTTTTGTTCTGATTTCACCAAATGGTATCACAGTGATGTTTGTAATATGACTAGACCCTAATGCAATTTAAAATGCAATATGGTATAGGGTCTGTCTGCACAATGTCGGTAGAGCCAAAGCAGTTTTTAATAGCTGTAGACTACTTGCAGGACCATGGAGTTCAGCACGAATTGATTTGCCCCGAATCTGTAAGCTTTGCTTCTCAGCACTCTGCTCTCAGTATCCAGATTTTCCACCAGGATCCATGTTAACCTGAATATGTGTCTCTGAGCCTCAGCAGAGATTGAAAAGTACATTCAGTTCAAGCATTTTTGGATGATTAAAGAGAGAAGGATTGAGAGAAGGATTTTCTCTTTTTCTGCACAGGATGCTCACTCTTTATCATCAACTTCTGGTACATCCAGCTAGAGCTGAGGGAGCTTGTACAGTTAGTCCCAGGATCTGAAAGTGCAGTAGCAAAGTGATAAAAACACAATCACCTGCATGTTTTCCTTTTCCCACATCTGGCACGACAAAGAGCCCGCCTGAGTTTTAGGAAGATCTGGACCAGCAGAGGAATACTTCAAAATGTAATGCCAAGGGCATTTGAGTGGAAACAGAAGTCAGTCCCACAAAGTCATGTAGCCAGCCAAATTCCTCACAGCCTCTCTGCTGCCTTCTAAAACACTAGCTGTTGATCCCTGACTGATGCCAAGCTGTAGTACGTTGGGAAGAAAATATCTTCCCAGCTCCTCTAAAGACTCTTTGTTTTACCTTGACTGCTTTGATCTACATACCTGCCAATACCAACAACACAATTAGCCATCTTTTCACTCATTCTTGAATCCTGGGTTTTGAAGGTTTGATTTGAGATCAGAAATAGAATCCCCTGTTCTGTTCCCACAGCTGTGTTTCTGAATGCTCATCCTTTACTTGTCTACATATCACCTCCCTTGAGAAGGCAGCACAAGGTATGTATTTAAGAACATATGCATGCCCCAGGAATAAGATAAACAGTTGGGAATCGATCATCTTTTTCTACAGAAAAGGCTTAACAAGGAGACAGGAAGCTTTTTTATCCTACTACTTTTTACACATGGCTTTGATTATCAGCTTAAGACTGGCAGAGCTTTTGGCATCCAAGCCAAACCTTAACACAAGGGAAAATGTGTATTCTAACCTGTGCTATCTGAACCCATAGCAAAATCCTAGAGCACAGGCAAAAATGGCAGTTGTATCCCATATCAGCTGGACAATGTGAATGTTCCATCTGGGATAGAACTATAAAAAGAACAGTGGGGATGTAATGTGCAAGGAAGTATTATTAATATTGGCTGATATCTTCTGTTTTCAGCAAATGAAATTGCTGAGATTTCTACAAGAAGTGAAATTGCTGAGATCTCAACAGCTGCACCTTTGTGCTTTTGCTCAATGCTGTGTACACTTTAATCCCACTGTGACTTTGCTATTAGCTGCAATATGGAAAGGTGCAGCTTGCTCAGAGTGACAGGATGGAAAGCTGTTTTGCCACAAGCTTTCCTTCTCCTTCAGTGCAAGTAAGATGACTATTTAAGTATGAACAGGCTTGACCTTGTGATACCTGTCAAGAACCTTAACAGTCACTTAATACATCAGTTTTCAGTGCATTGTCTGCTGTCTTCGGCTGAGTTGGAAGTATGTCCAGCATGGGCATTGTAAGTCACCTTAATACAGGTATTTTCTAGGTATATGTTTTGCTTGAGGGCCTTGCACTGCTCCTCCATGCACTCGCCAGTCACTACTGAAGCACCATGCTCAGCAACATTGAAAGTGATCAAGGAAGCTCCACCAAAAACCAGGGGGACATGTCACGCCCTTCCTTCACCACAAGATCTTCCCCAGATCTGCCAACAAATCTCACTTCAGGATCTTTCTGCACTCTGTCATTTTCTCTGTTATTCACCCTACTTCTTCTCTGTCCTCATGTCTTTAATTTGACAACACTCTTGTAGAAACCCCTAATGTGTTCACTGTCCAGTCCCTTGTTTTTCATTATTGCTTCCATAGATAATTAGCAGATGATCTTTGTCCTGCAGACTTCAGAATCTCTCTCTTGCCGCTACCAATGGTCATAGACTCACACAGTACATTTCCCCAGTCCCAGAATCCTGCAGTGTCTCTTCTATCTGACGCCTGCAAGAACTGAACTATGTGATGAAGTATTTGGGACATGCAACATTGCATAAATCTGGGCCAGGATTGCAAGGCTCTTCATACTACCTTCCACTAAAGCTTATGTCTGGAGTCTTGATTACCCCAAAACTTGCATAAAAGGGCAGATAAATGGACTCCATAGAGGAAGAAGAGGTCGGGGGAAGAAATATATGTATCTTGGACTGGTGGACTTTCACTGACCTACCACATTTACTTTGGAGATCATATAAGCAAAACAGACTGAGAGCTGACAAATCATTAAGAGAAGTCAATGACTTTCAGTTCTGTACTTAAAAATCAACCTTTTTGCTAATGTAGCAACAAGACATTATATATGAAATTCTAAGTTAGAGAGGCAGGTGATGGTAGGCACCTGTATGGCTTCTGGTAAAACATCAGACAAAACGAATATATTTTTTCAAAGAGTAACTTAGAGCATGTCCTATAGCACCACCTAGCAGGCTAATTTAAAAGTGGTCTGTATCCCTTGGTCCCTTATTATAACCATGTGCGTGTGTATGCAACAGAACTTGGGGGCACTTCAGTCTTCTTTCACCTTCCTTGCTAAAACAGCTGCTTATTGAAACCAGAATCATGCCAACATAGTGATTAGTGAAGTTGGAGTCTCTACTTTTCACAGTCATATTTATCACAAAGCCCTTAAGTGAAAACAGAGTGCAAATACAATGCTGAGCCAGCCTCTTGAGTTTTTGCATAAGAAGCCATTGGCTTCTAGACATCTCCAGCGGGTAGAGAGGGCAGCAGAACCTTTCAGAAAGTCAGGCTTTACAAACCCATCCAACCTTCCCTCCACATTCACCAGCAGTTTAAGTAAGTCTCAGTGACTCCCAGGCTTTCAAAATCCATCATCACACTGTGTGTTTCGGTTATGAGGAGTCTGGTCTCCAGTTGTCCATCATCACCTGCATGCACTTTGTATATCTGCAAGGAGTATGAATGTCAATGCCAACTTACAAGGGGTAAGTTTTGACAGATGATGAAGCTAGCGACACACCAAGGCTGCAGACCCATGCCTGTTAACATCTCTCTGCTGATATAAAGGTGAAGCTCTCTCCTTTTTTTTTCTGGCTGCTTCCCACCTTGTTACATCCCTGGCACCTTTCAGACTTTCTAATTATCCCATTCAGCTTGCTAACGTGGTAGAAAATGATCCTTTTTATTTCCATTACTATGTTTTCTGCTGATAGTGAGTTAAAAGCAGTGCACAAGAGGGTCTGAGGGATGCCAGATCTGACAAAAAGCAAGTGGTTCAGAGGGAGACAGAGAGGTGGGATCTTTCCTCTGATTTCTCCCTTTGGGTGGCAGCAAACCATTCATCTGCCCTGCCATGTGGCATAAAACCATAACCTAAGGCTAGAACTGTGCCCTCTCATGAAGGAGGGTGTTTTCTTAGCAATTAGCAACTTGTTTATTGGAAGTTAAACCCAAGGCTGTCATTAACAGCCTTTGCTCACACCAGGGAGGGATGCTGGCTGTGCCTAGCCAGGCCTGGTTAGCATTTCTGAAACGCAGGGGGCAGCAGGAGTACCATCTAGTAGGAAAAAGACAGGATAAATATCTTCATTAGGATATTTTCATTTAAATCCTAGAGGAAGACTTGAATTTGAACAAAACTCCGAAGTGTTTGGTTTACAATCCTTTCATGTGAAAGCCAGACTCAGGCCACAAGGTGCAGGAACTGAGCCTTCACCTGCAAGAAATGCCTCCGTTGGGATGTTACAAAGAAAGAAAGACCTGACAAAATTAATCAAAGTAAATAACCGCGGCTTGCTTTTATTTCTATTCTGCTGTCTCTCAGGCCACTACAAAGCACTATTTCCATTTGGATTGTGAAAAATGGTCACCTAACGAATGCCATGGGACACTTTAAAACCATCGAGCACCACTGCATACCCTTCCTACAGATCTGGCAAAACCGATCTTGTAGGGTCTACTACCCCAATAAAATCCTCCACTGGCCAGCAGCTATTCCCTGCTCTGC